>NW_026136705.1:11049651-11269651 GCF_905237075.1 Dicentrarchus labrax | reverse complement strand
CAGCAGTTCTAGGTGTTCCTGAAAATATTTGAAATGTATTTAATAATTTTCTCCTTATTTGATGCTACTAGTAACAGTGAGTGGTTTATTGAAATGTGACAAGCTTTACAATTAAATACCTTGCATGATGGATCCAGTGATCAATGCTCTTTCCTTAGAGTCTCCATGTAGACCATCTCTGGGCAAGGCTCTGCTAATCAACCCTGAGAAACAAAGAAGCACTATCACTCTCCTGATACAGAGAAAACAAACCAGGACACAAAGTGTACACTTATTAACATACAAGCAATACCTTCGAATGGAGCCCCTTCCCTGCCAGGGTGACCCCTGCCCATGGGTCCCTCCATCATGTCGTAAGTGCGTTTTAGCTCATGGCCTGTTCTGGGGCTGCGGGTGTTTTCCCTGGGGTTCTTGATAGCTTTTGGACACAAATAAATCGTCATCAAGTTTGTGTGCTTGGGAAAGAAATACTCAACAATTATTTAGTATATTAATAATCAAAGCACTTACCATCATAGGAGAGGATGTGACCACTCTTGCCTTCATAGATGACATGACCTTTAGCCAGCTGTTCTCCTCTGGACTTGTCTGGACTGCTTAGGTCCTCTGTGGCCAGCTTTGTGATTGTGCCCTTCAGGAGGTCAGCAGCAATGCTAGACTGGGGCAGGGCTGGTGTGCCCTATTTAAAAAAAGAGGAAAGACATAATGAAACATAAAAAGCAAAATCATAAAACCTTAAATATAAACGCTTCAATAACTGCCCCCAAAAAAGTCTACTTTCCTATCTGTCATTTGTCCATACCTTCATGTAAAAAAAAAAAAAAAGCACATCATCAGTTAATTACCTGAGTGATTGATCCTCTGAAAGCAAGTCCCTCCCCCACCTTTGCTGGGTTTCCTCTGCCATCCTGTATGGATGAAACTGCAGCTCCTTGAGAGTTACACAGATGACAAAGGAGAGTTAGGTCATGTGTGATTGGTACTTTGGTAGTAACACCCGTTCAAGTGTCAAGATCTAAATTGTAAAACATACAAACAGAAGAAGCTCTGAAACCACAAAATTATATTTACACAGGTGATTTTGTTGTTACAGTGTCCCCAGTGTCCAAAGGATGTTTTAAACAAACCTTTCCTTTCTGGTTAATATTTAACTTAACTGTCTTAAACTCTCATTTGACATAGTAACATATTATGCAGTGTGGCTCAGTCAACATTTGGTGGCAGTACAAATGAGCAGTTATGTTTTCAGCATAGTGAACTGGACTGGACACTACTGAGGACTATATTATCCACACAGACCTATGTGGAGCTATTAATATTGAACTTTTCAGTATTTAAGAACTTAATACAACAAACAAATAAGCTGGTAATGTGTTCATTAATCTATAATGAGCTTCCTCTATGATATATTTGGTTTACCTCTGTGAGTTACATGTCTTCTCAAGAGATTGGGTAAGAAGTACCCCTCTACTTGTGACAGATTAAAGAGGAAAAGATTAAAAAGGTTATTCTGTCTATTCAATGTTTTAAATGTTTCCAAATTTACTTCATAGTCATCACAACAACTGAAAAACACACGCAGCTGATTTTAAGTGTAGCATTAGTGATTCATCTATTTTTAATATGTTTGAACACGGACTTGCAAAAAATCCATTATACAGTAAAACCTTGCTTTAGCAGAATGTTGTGATGAAGAGAGATAAAACCTTATGGCCCTCAAACAGCATGAAACTATGTGGAGAAGCTACCTAAAGTCTGTCTAAAACTGCATACAAGCCTACTTTGTGTTTATGTCATGTTTGATGTTATTTCAGTGGTTCCCTGTCTGACCTGCACAATGAAAATATGGTGTAGTAATGTTGTCCTACCGGGCTTGTTAGGATCCTGCTGTCGAGGAAGACCCAGAGATATGGAGCCCACAGTGCTTTTAGTCCCCTCTGGCCCATAGACAGCATGGGACGGCAGGTATGTGCCAGGAGTTCCCTGGGAAAGAAGGAACAAAAACTGTATTTCAAGGTCAGGTCAAAGTGTTCATTAAAACAACAACAAAACAAGTGCTGGGTGATGTTGATAATTATTTATGTGTTACAGTTTATAAACCGCGGTATATGATCTGATAAACATCTCTGCTGATTGTTCCCAAAGGATGACACTGTAAAAGCTATGGCACAAAGGACACAGGAAGCCCGTTGCATTTCTGTAGAGCTGAGCTACCAAGAAAACTTAGCTAATGTAATGACAGTCAACAAGCTAAACACAGAAAAAGAAACACGAAAAGACATAATAACATTTCACTGTTTCCTGGTTCCCTACAAATGTAATTTTGTTTAATAAAGAATAATTCTTCCCAGGAAGTTAAAAATGGATGAGAAATTGATTGCTGTCATTAAAAAGTTTTCTCTTTAAATTTTACTTTGAGAGACTGAAAAAATAAATGTCATTTATGCTCCCTACTAAGCACTCAGACACATTTAACATGAAGAGGAATGAAAATGAATGAAAAATACACTATTTTCTATTTACTGTGCTGAGAGAGCTTCTAAGATAAAGTATCAACCAAACTGCTTGTGGTATGGACCAAGCATTTGTTTTAACAAAGCAAACTGATTAAACCCTACAAAAGGTCCAGAGTTGTGGTCTGGGTTACACTACTCCACTGTTTTATTATTTAAGACCAGAAACAATTTCTTGGGAGAGAATAACTTACAAGATGATGCATTTTATTAGGATGGTATAACCTGACACACACAAATGGCATAAAGTTTTCCTTTGATGTAGGTAAGTAACAGAAAGGTGTGTCATTGTGTCTGTTGTGGAAAATGGATCATCATCAAACCCAAATGGGTTCACATGAAAATGTAGGCCTTGTGGAGTTTTGTTGTATATCAACTAAGTTGCATTTACGTTCTGTTTTACACACCAAAAAATGTATTGTGTGTATCCTTGAGCTCTAACAAATGTGTTGAATGATTAACTTCCTTATTAAAAATTTTCAAATCTAATTTTTCATGTATTTTAAATCCTAAACTGTTTACATTCATATTTGCTAGCTTGCAGTCTTCTTCTTCCCTGTCTTTGTTGGCACATTTCTGCATATCTAGGTGTGTTACCGCCACCTGTGGATCAGTGGAATACCATTGGTAGGAAATTATATCTGGTCACACACATGAACAAGATACACAAAATGGTGACCCAATCATAGGAAAAACAGGACTTCTGGAGGTAAAAAAGCTCCACAGTGTATCTTTATGGGTTTGTCTACACTCTGGTGTGAATGTCAGTGGTGTAGTAAGAGCAGGGTTGGTCCACTGGGTCCACCGGTAGACCTTTGCCATCAGCCCCCTGGTGTCCTACCTGGGAGATGGAGCCGCCTTGGATAAAGGATGGCTTGTCCGTGGGCTTGGTGGTTGGAATGAGTGGTGGAGGAGAGGGAATGTTGGGAGGTCGACTGGGTCTGCTGAACGTCACACGGACTCCATCTGGCATACTCTGGACCAGCTGGTTGGGGGCAGGGTGGAGGACTGGTGGGAATATGAACATAAAAAAAAACAAAAACAAAATAACGGAGATAAATGATTACCAGAACAACATTTGGGCATTAATCATCTACATAAAAAGCAAAGGATTACAAGTAACTTAGAACCTGTCCTCTAATACACCACAGCGTCAGTCCACCCAACATAAGAGTTCCATTAAGCTTGATTTTCCATAAAAAACTGTGATAAAATATTCAGCTTCATTCTGACAGACTCCAGTGAGTGGCAAAGTAAGCACTGATAACAACTTAATTGCCTGTCCTCAGCTTGAGGTAACCTTGGCCCATGCCTGCTGTCTGCCTTACCATCTCCTGGGAAAGGCGAGTAGACGAAATGGATCATAACACACAGATACACCCACACATGACTGGGAGTAACCTCTGTGCAGGGAGCATGCCTCATGCTCTGCACTCCACAAGATCAAAAATGCAAATGGCTGTGTGAGAGTTCCTCCAGCGGGCATGCACGTCATCATACTGCTGGCTCATACAGGGACAGATAAGAAAACCAGCCACTCTATGACGAATGTATAAATCCTTGTTGCAGGGCGACTTGTGTGTCAAACATTAACATTGATGATTGAGTTCACTATCAGGAACAACAACCTAATTTGTCAGGACATGAGAGATATGTTTGCCCCAAATGATAAACTGACTGAAAAACTATTGGTATCAAACTTAAATAAAAGTCCAAATGTAATTTCTACATCAACAACGCAGCAGCAGACTTACTGGAGGAAATGGTTTCTCTGCACCCCTTTACCTTCCTAAGGCAGAAGCAAGCCTTTACTGCTGTCCCCAAAAAATAACACTGTAAATATGGTAAATTAATGCAGGTCTATGAAATAATGAGAAACTTGCCAGCGGGATCAACATCAAGCGTGTTCATAGTTTTGATCCACTCCTATTATTTATTTTCGAAAGATTCCTCTATTTATTACAACATTACTGTGTCATTGTCACTGCAACATGTATATTCATACTGTGTTAACTGTGAGTTCTTATCACACAGCTGTGAAATATTTAGGGTCATAGGAGTTCCTCTCCATTTATGTCAACGTGCCATAAAAAATAGCATCAAATTTAACCCAAAATATACACAAAATATCGGGCTCATCCTGCCTTGACATAATAAACTGAAAAATGTCACAGGGGAGATCTGAAGGAAATAACTTACTGTAAGTGATTGGCTGACTTATTAGTGATGGAAATGTGAATGACATTGTAAACTCTTGAAAAACAAATACATTTTTCACATACAATAATCTTGGTAATGTTAGTCTATGCAAAAACAAAATAAAATGGCGATGATGGCAACTACTGACTGGTAGTGATTCAAATACCACCTTAGCCTCTTTTTGAGTCAAGAATGTAGTACACAGGCCAAGATTAGGGGTCAGAGTGTGCTGATGTTTTCTGTTATAAAATCACCAACCTACTCTCTAGTATGTGATTATACCAGAAAGAGCTCAGGCTTGTTGACCTCTTATGTACTGGTACACGTGTACAAGCGCACAGTGCATTTCCCTCGTGCTGGGATTCGAGGTCTGCGTGGCCTAAAGACCACATATCTGTAATGCTACCCATTATACAAGTGTTATTCATAAAAACAACAACACCTACAATACACAATAAGCTTGGCTCTTCAACTTAGCCTTTAAAAAAGAGGATTACAAAGAAAACAGCACATTTGCAGCATTTATAACTTTACTGTTTTTACGGATTTAATATTCCTTGAGAAAAGCTAAATATTGACCCATCCAGTACAAGGTACACCTCCAATGTGGTTACATATACCCTGGGACAAGAGGAAATTCAATCTGACTTATCTAATGCACACACACTCTAAAACACTGCCAAACCAAGACTTACAACAGGATTAAAAGTCACATATCAGTCCTCCTCTGCTCCAACTTTAACTTTAAATAAATCAAGCAATTGTATATGCAGATAACAGTCTGTAGGAGAATAAAATATAGATATCAAAACATGTCAATTTATAACTATAATAACAATAAACTATAGAGCATTTCAATCCAAACTTCATAACACTATAACAAAAGCGCCTCCATTGTCAAACACAAAAGACTCAGTAAGAGTCAGGCAAGGCTACTTTGTATCAGCAAGGAAAGGGAGGAGGCAAGAAGCGAGGGGAGCAGGAGGTGAAGATGTGTGCTTTTACCTGGTGGCACACTGTAGCGGGAGACATTGGGGGCGCTGGGGTCAGGCTGGGGTGAGGCCCTGCTCAGCTCCCTGGGGGAGAGTCTGTAGGGAGAGCCTGGCCGACCAGAGTGGGCCTCCTGGTCCAGAGCCAGCTTCATGTCATAGGGCAAGTAGGATAAGGGCTTACCTGCAGTACACAGGCATAAGGACAAAGGGAAGACAACCACTATTAAAACAAGAACTCAATGCCAGTGAGCATTGAGCTGACCTAGAATGAACGGGCCTGTACAACTAACACCGCCAGCCTGACACACAGCCACTGAAACCCATGTAATGAATATCTTGGTGTCAAAGCTCAGCAGCTTACTGACAGCTGCTCTACTCTTCACAGCACTCCGACTAAAAGGTGCTAAAAGCTTTGCAAAAACCAAGCCGTAATGCAGTCTGCCTAGTGACTTTGCTGCTCTCCCCTCTGAAGCTAAGTGGTTGAACTATGTCTGACTGCCCAGAAGCAGCAAGTGTCCTACTCTGACACGCTCCAGTCATACAACAACCACAGTGCCCTCCTTCATTCAAAAGGCATTTCAAGAGGAACATCAACACAGACTTCAGCTCCGACTTTGCATCAAATGTAAAACAGGGTCAGCTAACTTTTTTTGTCTTGACTCAGGCTGAACCACATTACGACAGTCCAGATCACCCTCAAATTGCTTTTTTGAAACTGTACAAAAATGAACAGGGCCTAAAAAATGCATCAGCTATAAATAGTCCACTGCTAGCAGCGACAGGGAACAAGGCTGACAGAGCGATGAACAGGAAGAAGGACAGATGAGGACAGAATGAGGGTAGTTTTTGTTCTCTTACCATCTCTGTCTAGTATGGTGGGGCTGCGGGTGTTGAAGGGGGGTCTACGGTCCAGGTCTCCCTGATCCTGCCTCTGCTTCTCCTCTTGGTGCGCAGACTCATGTGCTGCTTTGATCTGGTGTTGCAACATGGCAAAGCCACTGATGGGCACACCACCGGGGCCAAAAGGACCAGGCACCTAGATAAGTTAAGGGGGGGAAAGGTCCAGATGAGTTGGAATGCCAGATATAAACTAAGTGAGATATTTGACAAACAAATTTCAAATAAAAATGCAAATAACGTTTGCTTTGACAGGTTATAAGACATTTGGTGAACATAAAAGTAAGACTCTATAAATCTTGCACTTAAATCAAGACCTTGGTAGATGAATGATTCATATTTACAGATCACAAAACAGTTGACATTGTCAGCAGAGCACACTGGAATGGAACTGTTGTGTACATAGAAATTAAATGACTGACAGTATAAACACCTGTAGTTTCTGATCTTATCACACTGCTCATAATCAGGGGTGGAAGTAACTAATTACAACTACTCACATTACTGTAATTAAGTAATTTGTATATTATTATAGTATTCTTTAAGCCTTTAATTTCTACTAATTTAGGGACTGAAATTTTGGAAATGGAAACCAAATGGAGACATTAGTCTCTTGCCTGGCTGTTGTTGTGTTTGTAGTGCATATAAACTAAGTGTTCTACCCAAGTTCAAAAACATTTTTAGTATGCTCTTAACAGACAAAATTCCTGCTTTATCTGTTTAGAAAACAAACAGTTTGACCCATTCATACCTTGTATCATTTATCAGCGAAATGTGGATCTCCCTTCACGATTGAATATAATGTGACAGTACTTCTACTGGAGTACAGATTTTCAGTACTCTTTCCACCACTATTAAAATGACTGCTGTGAGGAATGTGTGGGTATGTTTTCAACCTCTACCTCCATGCAAATCTAAATGGATCAACCTGAAACTGTGACTAACCATGGGTGGGATGGCAGCTGCTCGCTGGTGCAGCTGCTGGATGTTGAGTTGGGTTTGCTTGGGTGAAGACACCAGCACAGAGCCTGGAGGGCTGAGCAATGAAGGCTTTTCCATGGAGAATATTCTGCAGAGGCACAACGCAAAATGCATGTTACACTCAAAACCATGAACATGTTCTGTTTTTGTAAAGCACAACTGAGAACACAATTATGAAAACAGACCTCCTTTCAGGCTCCGCTTCCCCATCCTCATCAGCACTGCAGGTGGCGCTGGAGTCATTATCTGAGTGGAGCTCCCTGCCGCCATGATCTCCCTTTTCTCCTCTCTCCTTGATCTCCGGCTCCATCTTGACTTGAACCTCTCCTGTCTTCATGTCCATATCCGGAGGTTCTGTTTTGGGATGCACAGGGCCTGCATAGGCACCCACCCTTGCCTCCTGAGATCCACTCTCACTCTCTGGGCTTTTCTCTTCCTTGACACAGAGTTCCCCATATGAGGGCTCCAGGGCCTTTCCATTGCTGGCCTGACCTTTGTCCTGGTCAGAGCACTGAGCATCTCCTGCAGCACTGTCTGCCCTCTTGGAGTCGCCAGACTTTGGGTCAGCCTGAGAGGGGGAGGGGGCACTCTCTGTATCGGAGCTGTTGTCGCCGCCTGAGGAAACATGAGAAGTACCAGTATTAATTAGAATTAGTGACTTGGTAAAAGTGAAACAATGCACAAAACTCAGACTTTTAAAGCCAATTTTTATTCCATTTAAGAATAAAGGTAGTAGATCAGTAAATAAATAAATAAATAAATGTAGCCCTGTCGCAACATAAATCTCCCTACTAGGGTGATTTATCATGTAAAAAAGCTTTACTTGGAAGACTGAGTATATCATGAATATGAAACAAGTGAGTAAATCAATGAATAATCCAAGAAACCGCAAAAACTAGAAACATGTACAATCCAAAAAAAAGGTTACCTCCACATTATGCCTCACACATTTCTTTCCTACCCATCTGGAATGTGACCAGTCAGATTGGGCTTTGACACGTAATTGCCAGTTCTTACTGTATCTAATCTATGACCAGGTTTTGTTTATTATGATCTTGCTTTATACCATTAAAATTAAACTTATCCTATGTCCAAGGCCTTAAAGATACAAGAAATCAGCTTTTCAAAACACACACTAATCTAATCTGTTCCTTTCACACTTGACTCCAAGTATCTTAAATACCAACTGTGTACGTATATTTCAAACAAGACACAGAACAGCATGTAATTAAGTGATCAAATCTATAATTCATATCTAAAAAATTATATCTTAAGATCCTCAAGAGAGGAAAAACATATTTTAAAAATTCTTTCTTCCCCTGCTGGTTTGAATATTGTCTACCGCTGTAGCTGTTGCCATGGTGATGGTAGTCCAGATGGTATGCCTATGCAAAAACAATTTGCAGATGCATTATATGTATCAAACCAAAACCAGAGAATAAACTTCACTAAACATTCAAATGAAAAACACTTCAATCTTGTAAGTACACTTCAATAGAGCTGTGCTAATGCCTTCTCTGATGTGTATTTGCGAGGTCCACATACTGCAGATCACCAAGGCCTCAAAAGAGCAGTTTGGGTTTCCATGGGACGAAGACAAAGTCAAATAAACATGAGGGAAAATCTTGTGACGTCCCGCTGTCGCCACTGCTATCTTGTGAACTAGAGGCTGTTTTAATTATATATAAGTCTGCTGAGCATGACAATTTTCCAACTAAAAAAAACATATTGAATGACTTCGATGTTTGAAAAAAAAAAAACCTAAATGTTTAAAATTTTAAAAACAAGCACTATTTGGTGCTAATTAAGATAACATTCATAATAATCTAATTCTATATGTAGCACAGCATCTTTTTTTTGGGGGCTGTAATGCCAGAAAAGATAACGACCTCTGGAGAGGAGGTAGACAGGCAGACTTGCTGGATCAAACAAGTGGACCAGCACTTTGTGTTCAAAGAGCAGGCTTTGTTGAGTCTTCAAAGCCAAGAACTGTTATGCAACAGGCGCCCATGTAGTCAGAATTAGTTCGTATCTTTTATCTCCACCTCTCTCCCCTTGCTTTTTTTCCTTCTGATCCTAGTTTTCCCTGTCTCATTAAAACTACAGTCAGTAGAGAACTAGCACATTGCCATGGATCAGACTTCCGGGCTTTGCACTGTACTTATCACAGAATTCTCTCTCTCCATAGACTCCTTACTTAACACATGGTAATATATTGGGCATGAAGCTCCAGGCATGGACAAACATTGGATACATAAACCTATCAGTCTGTTGTGCATCCTTCACACAGGTTGCCCAAGGACTTGCCCTGACCTCAGATAAACAGGAAGAACAAACGTGTTTAGCCGTGTGTGTCTGTGTTTTTAACGATGAGCACGTGCTTCCTATCATCCATCTCTCTGACCTTCACTGTCATCTGCGTTGTCCTCGTCATCATCATCGGGTGATGCTGTGGCTAGACCTTCACCTTGAGACCTATCAGCACGAGCCCGCCGTGTGTCCTGGGAAACGGAAAGACACAAAGAACCATTTTGTATTAATTCAGCGCAGTTACAACAGTTCACTGACTTACACGTTACAACAGAACACAGATCGCAAATAGCTTACCTGCTTATGCTGCTGGAGCAGGTTGTCCAGGTTGTGACGTCTCTTGTAATTGAAATAAAAGTTCTTGCACTGTGCCTCGCTTTTGGTGCCCACCATTTTGGCAATGGCTGTCCAGTTTCGCCCATGCTCAACAAGCCCTAGCGCAAGACAAAGACAGACAATTCAGCATTAAAACATTTGCAGCGTTTAAACACTTGATACAATACAAATAAATATGGTTGAAATCACTTGTCATGTATGATAATATAAGTTTATGCTAATCAGACTAACAACAATAATCTAATGCAATGTAAAGGAATGGCAAAGTTGTGCAGCCAAGCCATCAAAGCCTGATATGATATGGACATAGTCTGACATCTTATACTTCGCATATTTCCAACGATTGCTTCATGCTGTATCAGTGCCATAACTTTGATTCGAGAAGATTATCTCAATTAATTATTTATGGACTCTCTTTAGAATGAAAAGCTGCTGCAGTTCTTAATATCATTGAAGCCGAACTTTTGGTATTACTGCAAAATTACACCATGCTCTCGGGCTCCTCGTTGCTGTGGTTTGCTGTTGGTCTTCCCCATCCTGATTAACACTGAGCTGAGCACACAATCAGCTTTGACGGTCTCACTAAACTTTGAAACTACTCTGCCAAGCTGCAGTGAACTGGAAGACTGCCATTTACCTTTGACATTAGAGTGTCTCTTCTCTAAATCCTGTGACCCCTGTGACCTCCCCTCCCTCCCAGCCCTGCTGAGATGAGGGATACTGGCAGCTTGACAAATCACCACAGAGCTAAACACAAAGCCCTATTACTGCTCCAGTTAAATGGGGGAATGAGGCGAGGGGACTGTGCACAGTGAGTCATATCTTTAGAGTTTAGAGTAACTTAAACTTTAATCAACAAATGTTACACAGGAAGGTCTTTTTTTACATAGACACCTACAGACAGCACATACTTAAAAGGCTTATACACAAGTTACATCAGATATCCTATGTTTTGACCACTACGGCAGCTTCATTTAGCAGACATATACATAAAACAATCCCTGTCAGCAGGACCCTCGAATGAACCTACACTGTTAAAGGGTGCTTGCAAATGTTTCATAACGTAGTTTAGCACTGAAGCTTCAAATATTGCATACTACTGGAGCCAAACAAATGCTATACGGGACAGCCCTACTGGGTTCGTACAGCTTTTTAAGAGAAAAATTCAAGCACTTTTCAAGGTAGAAATATCTCTCAAAATCTTTATCATCACATCTTAATTGTTACTATGAATGCCATTGTCAAAAATAGTTAACAAAATCTTTCTTAACTTTGATTGTATGTTTGCTAATTTCCAGAGTAACAGATCCTAGGGGACTTATCTAGTTATAAAAAGGAACACAAGAAAAGGACTTTCCTGTTTTTGAATCATGTTGTCAAAGCATTAACAGTTTACATGTTTTCATATAACAGTCGTATGCAGGTGGATCTCCTTTCTGCAGGTTGTGCCTTCCTTTCTATTGCCTCTGCCTTTTTTTCCCCTTTTTTTTTTTTTCTTCATTATTCAGCCAGTTGTGATTAAATCCACCTGTTCTCTAATAGCTGACGAGAAGGTACAATAGTGTGATGTGAGTGGCATGGCATATGACTGCCTTTTGTTTCTAAAACTCAGCGTCTCTCCAGCTTGGAATCAAACACACACTTGTGTTTGGTTAAGTAAATTAGTCCCACAGTCCATTCACGTCACAATTAGCTAGCTACTTTCGGGATGATGATGATGCGGAGTGGGCCAGTCAGTCAATCTAACTGGTCGGGTCCAGTTTGCTGCAGTCCGCTCCGTGTTTTGTGCCAGGAAACGTCAGGATTGTTTCATTTAAATTATTAAAATATTTTTTGTTGACATGAATGATTGTGTAGATCAAACATCAGGTTATATCTAACCCTAACCCTATTTAAGAGTATATTATAATTTAAGCATATTCCTAACCGATTTCCAAACTCCCAAGGCTTTGTACTTAGTGTGTATCTGTGTATAGTGAAAGGTGTTACAGGTATTTTGTCAAAATAATTAACCTTGAGAAAGTGTCTTTTTCTGAAGCCTTAATATCGCGAACCTCAGTGCCCGCATGCAGACAAACCAGGGAAATAACAAAATACCCAGATTAGACCATAACAGTTGAGCTCGATATGACAAGATCTTAATTTATCACACATCTGCTTGTAAGAGATAAAGGATGTTTTCTGACTTTGTTAAAGTAGATTTGTTAATTAAAAACTACTGATTCATAACAGTTCAGTTAGACTGCAGGTGTGAAATTACACTGACTAAAACAAAGAACAAGTCTTTTCTATTTCTCTTCATAGAGTTTGTCTTCCCACCATGAAAAGTTCTGATTTGACTACAAGGCGTTGGATGTGCCAGCTGGGTATTACCAGCGAGCCTTATGCATATCAACAGGTTACAACAATCACTCAGAGGGCAACTGTGTTAAATGTGCTCGCATGACCAGCCATGTGTGGTGGCATAGCACAAAGATGATTTCTGAACCTGCTTTGTCATATGACTAGTCTCCTTTAGGTACACTAATCCACAGACATATCTAGCATACAGGTCTGAATGCCTGAGGAGATCATAACAGTCATGTATTTTTGTTAACAGGGAACCAAATCTCAAATTCCCAGCCAAGGGAGTCTTTATTAATCCAGATTAATCCCTTTATTTTTTACTTCCCCCAGTCTACGGGTCTTGGCATTCAGAGAAGCCTACGCAAGAACCTATAGCACCAAAGCCGAACAAAAAGGGGGAGAGGGGGCACACTTGAATGGCATATGACCTGACTAATGACTGCGGCGGTGCAGTCTGACACCAGGCACAATATGCAACAGACATTATGAAGAATTTAGACCAAAGTAACTTAAAGTACATTTAGAATGTTTCATTTTTTTTTATATCTGAAGATTTTAAATATGAATTATAGATCGTGATCTTTAGAGGAAGTCGCAACTGTCACACTCTATTGTTTCATGGATGGCCTTAATAGATCACTTCTGAGAAGCCAGCAGAGCAGTCCAGCTAAAAGAGAAAAAAATTCCTGAAACCCTTAATGGGTCTCTGACACCTTCCAGTAAAGCTCCAGCACAAGTTTCTATTTGTGTGAATGCATGTGCACGATCATTCCTGTGTGCATGTAAGAAACGGGCAGGGCGAGGCAACATCAGATAATCAGAGGAGGAAAAGAGGAAGACAGGGAATGGGGGGGGCAGCAAAGAAAGATCATAAAAAGCAGAGCAGCCACAGCAACACAGAGAAAGAGCGGAAGGACAGAGAGATAAAGCAAGAAAGAAAATAAATGAAACGTTACCTTTTTTGGCGACCTCCATCTCCTCCTCGGTCCAGCGAGAAGTTTCTCCGGTTTCACCAGCACCAGCTAAATCACAAAGAAATAAGACACAGCCCCATCAGCACTGACAGAAAGAAAAAGAGAGAGAGAGAGAGAGAGAGAGAGACGGAGGGAGGGAGACAGACAGAGTGACAGTCCTCTCTTCAGTCGTCTCCTTCTCATGGCCACTAATCTAATAATCTGTTTACATTCAGGGGCTGCCGAGACCTGCTCCCTCACTTACACTCTCGTTCTAGCTCTCTCTCTCTGTCTCTCACACTCTCATTCTCCCTCCTCCCTATCTCTCTCTTTCCCCTTCCCCACAGCCCAGAACAAGCCCTCCTCCACTCTAATCCACAAGGGGAGGGCCATGGTCAGCTGATGTAGCGCCAGACAGTGGAGGAGTTGTGAGCCCTGCCTCCCTCTTTGGGAAATGGCCTTGGATGGAGACAAATAGACAGATAGAACAGCCAGCCCAAAACCCTCCCACCCCTTCTACTGTGACACTGCGAATCTCTCACACACACACAAACACACACACACAGAGATACACACACACACACACACACACACACACACACACACACACACACACACACACACACACACACACACACACACACACACACACACACACACACACACACACACACACACACAGATATACACACAGATACGCACTCCTCCTTCTTGCCTCGGCTTGGCTAAACAGTTCCACACCCCCCACAAAATTCACAGAAGTGCATGGTTAGTGTGGAGGGGGCCGGGTGAACTCTAGCCCACTCTCCTCCATGGCACCCACTGAGACTGTGTAAACATTTGGACTAATATAGCAGCAGATGTATCCTTGACATTAACAGGAGGCTTGGCCCTCCCTTCCCAACCACCCACCCACTTCGAAGATGAGGAGATCAATTCTCACTGTTTAGACGGCTCCTATCAAAAGGTCCCCTGGCCACACAGTCTGTTACACTTAGTTAAACAAATGTCTACTGGGCTAGGCTTCCTTTTCCCATGGCAAAACTCACATGTTCTCCCTGTGACAGTGTATGCCCCCTTTAGGGTGCTCGTTAATCTCGAGGAACAGAGAAAAAATGAACACACACACACACACACACACACACACACACACACACACACACACACACACACACACACACACACACACACACACACACACACACACACACACACACACACACACACACACACACACACACACACACACACACACACACACACACACACACACACACACACACACACACACACACACACACACGGGGTTCAAATGAGAGCAAACCCCCACTGTTGGCCCCCACTGAATCAGCAGCTTCCTAAACTTACCTGGCATCATATCAACTGGGCAAGACTGACAGATAGCTACCCTTTAGCACCTAGCCCAGTGACTTCTAAGAAGCACCATAGCTGCAGGGGTTACATCAGTGCAAGCAAACAGACATAGTCTAGTAGATGTAGTCACTAAGGGAGATTACAGTTGACACAGTCGTATGTAAACTATGATACACCCAGAACAGGGCAAGAAAGGTCAATGGGTTGAGAGGATGGAAGGACACACTGCAGACCGCTAGTTAATCACATTATAGGCAGACCTTGCATAACTCAGACTGTTGAGAGAGGCTGAGCTCAACAGACAGCAGAGGGACCAGGTGGCGGAGAAGCCAAGCACGCTTACAAAACAGTAAATTAATGATACAGATTAACGCAACAAGCTTAACACACACAGAGTTGGATACCTGAAAACCTGAGCTACCATTGTCGGAGTAACAGACTTCAGAAGGGTGAAAGAGTACAAGTGCGTGCCATGACAACAGCTCTACATTGCCATGGTGATGGACAGACTTTATTCAGCTTCCTGAGTGGAATGCAATGCAGCACAGTATCTGACTGACACTTGGCTATGAGTGCCTGAAACTGCTGAACCAACTGTCTACTTTCAAGCTATAAACAGCTAATGCATCCACACATCTGAAGAGGGAGATAGACAGAATAGAATAGAGATCCTGTCTATCTCTAGACCTTGCTGAAGCACATGCTATTTAATTCCCCCAGGTCATGACACCAAAGAGGTAACAGTATAAACGCTGTCCCTTACGTCAAGCCAGTCAATGCCAACCACTGATTTTACATGAGGGAAAAATAAAAATATATTTTTTGCCTACTATGACATTTGGGAAGCTAAATGGGATGCCAGAGAATGGCCACTGTGGTCACTTGACAGCAATTGTTAATGTGGGTCGCATAAATTGCTGAGAGACTGAGTGCCTAGCCAAAAAATATAAAAGCATTACTGTTAATAATACAGCTTGAATGAGTTTTGGAATCACTCACGTTCACACATAATTTTCTTTATATTGTATGTAGTTATGTTTTGTACCTTTCCTTTTCCTCGTTTCTGTGTTAGTAAGTGTGTTCCTATGTTGTAAAAAAAAAAAAAAAACACAATTCTGAACAACCTCCAGAGAACATCCCAAGAGAATTCACCTTTATTGCCATCCATGGAAGCTATTGGAGTGTGGGGTTTTGCAGGCTCCTTCATGGCCTTCTGTGCTGGATCAGATTTAGGGAGCTGCGGAGGCTCTGGCAGGGCAGGCTCAGTGGCAGGGGGAGGTGCCTCCTCAGCCGCCACAGATGCAGCCTCATTGGCCATGGAGCGTGTGGTGATCCTTCCTTTACGGCGGCCCTGGCTATTGGCAGTCTTCCTGCCACGCGGCGTGTTTTGCTCCTTTCCGTCCTCGTCCTCCCCACCGTCACACTTGTCTTTGTCCTTGCCAATGTCCCTGTGGTTTTGGAGGGGGAAAACACAGCTTTTGAGACCGTTGGTACAGCAAATATCTGTTCCATTTTGACTCAGCAATAAAAGGCCCTGTTTGTAATCTGTTCTTTTCCTCTATGACTGAACACACAATAAAAGGCATATTAGAATTTGCCTACACTCAAGCTGGACAGACTTGTTAACAAGTTAGCAAGGTTTTTTGTCTGTTACCCGTGCGCCAAAACAGACACCGCTATGTCGTGTCCAAGTCTTCTTTAGACCACGAACATGCATCACTCCACCGAGGGGCCTGGGGATGTGAAATCTTCTCATCACTGCACCATATCTGAAGTTCTTAATTACTATATGAGACAACCCAATCCAAAACATTTGCATATAACAGGGAACTAAGCTTTGATAATTCTTCACTTCTGTGTTCATTCCTATCCAATGTCAGTAGGGTAGGTCCAGGAAGGATTGCTTCATTAATAGCACAAGCAACAGTCATGTCTCTTGTTTATAGGTAAGAATACTAATAAGAATACTGTTGATATAAACAACCGTAACTGTACAGGGTTGCTGGACTATCAAGTGTGACATTTTTACTATTTGGCATTCACACACCAGTCTGTCTTTTATAATATAGGAGCATTAAAAGAAGTCACACTGCATATATTGACAGCAATGATTAACTGAGAGCACTGAAATAAAATGTAATGCCAGCAGGGTCTAATGGACAAGAGAGACACTAGGATAAGTAACTAGTCACAACTCACCTAGAATCCTCCTTTTCATCTTTCTCTTCCTCGTCCTTCTTTTCCTCGTCCTCTTTTTTCTCAGACTTCTCGGATTTTTCCTCTTCGTTTTTCTCGTCTGATTTGTCTTCTTGTGAGGGACGTGTTATTTGCTGAAGACAAAACACAAGCGGGAAATATTTAGTTGTTCCTCTTTGAAACGTTAAGAAAAAGGTCAACGTGTACATTAACAACACTGATTTAGGTTTTGAGAAGTGTAAATCAAAAACACAAAGCAGAGAATACTTTTCAGTACTAAGTGATATTGATCCTTTAATTCAGAAAAACCTATCCTGTAATACATTTAAAAACATGATTCAAAACAACCACCACAAGCATTCATTTTTGTTTTTTCCAAAGCAGCCATATGCTAATGTTGCTTCCACCAGTGTTATACTACTTCACTATGATACAGAATATACCACATGCTTATGTTGCACCTGCCTTATACCTTAACTACACCCGTGCAGACATTTTTACACACTTCCTGCAACTGTTTTTCTTGCATGCTACCAAGCAACAGACATCTTCTGGTGGTATAGCAGCCGTATAACATTGACCCTGTTAGCCCAAAAGACGATCTAAAATTGTACAACAGAAGATGGTCCTGAATAGTCTGCTTACATATTCAGTTTGATAGCAGACAAACAGGTGAAAGGCAGATTAGACTTGCTTCTTTCAAGCAGAACAATTTCCTCAAACTAAACAATGTAACAAATATAAAGACTAAAGAAAAACAAATAGAAGACATCCTATGGCTATGACATATTTTGATAATTACATCTTCACATTGTCCAGCATCTGCAGAAACATAAGAGACAGAGACAAACCACATTGCAGATACTGTTCTTTCATTCCAAAATGAAGAAATCTGGAGTGTGGCCAGTTCTCATGCCTCATTTGTCTCAATAAATCCCTCAAAGAGAGAAAAGGGCTTGGCCATGACACTCATTATGAACTTTAAAACCACACTGTCACATATAAAAATGTCTAAAGAAGAGAATCTTAGTGTTTCAAATAAAAAAGGGGAGAGGTTGGGTTAAGATAGATACTACCTACAAGAGTTGAGTGAAAACATAATTCAAAAGTGAATTTTCGAAACAGGTCCAACAAGGGTGATTGAGGACAGAGCAGCATTCTTTATCATCACTGCTGGCGCGGTAACCACAGAAAGCTTCCTCCTGCCTGTTCCATGAAAGCGCTGTGCTGGAACAAGTCTGGCTATGCCAAGCCAAACATCCCATGCTGGTACCAGATGGGCCAAGGAATGTGCTTCACTCAATGGTAAAGGCAAAAGATATGGACTGAGGCAAAGAGAGGGAAGACAGGGGTACAACTAAAAAAAAACAAACAAACAAAAAAAACAGGGTTGTGGCTGTCTGTCTATTTTACAACAACATGGTTCTGCACATGAGGAGTCTGGCTGCCGTATCACCCTGTAAAGTCTGATACAGAAGTGCTTGACATCGCCACAAAAACAGGCAGTATGCAATTAGAATTAGTGGCTGCTCTAGCCAGAGACAGCCAATAATCAGAGGGGATTTTGCCTTCTACGAGTGGAGATGCATGACTGATCAAATCTACAGTATCTGAAAGAAAATGTCATGTGATGGATTCTCAAGTTTACCCTTTACTGTTTAGTTCACATCCTCCCTTCGTGTCCCTTAAATCTATTGCTGACAAATCAGTAAAAACTGATTCATGGTTGATGTCAGCTCTGCTAGCTAGTCTTATTTGTAAAGGACTTTTGCTTACAAATTACTTTTGCATTGACATTTTGCTGGGGATCAGGCCTCTTGCCAGAATTTAAGATTGATATGATGGTGCTGTCTACAACATTTCAAAAGTGTGTTGACCCATGTTAGAATATTGCATGCTAAAACAGCATAGGAATATTCACAGCAAAAATATTTTGGAAGTGGTATGATGGTCTACAGTACAGTATGATGATGTGGCTGCAATGTTCAGTTCTTTCAGGAAAGACCTGCAGATTCGGAGCTCAGATTGCAGCTTGATGTATGCAGAAAGGACCACGTCAAACTTGGACTGGGGCTTAAACTCTTGACTCATTTCCTTCCTGCAGTAGTCTGCAAAGCATGTTTTTGGCACAATTCAGAGACCCTTTTTGCAGAGGAGACCAGTCTGTTTTAGAGTTCTTCTCCCCATACACATCCTTCAGTGAGATGGTGTTCTGGTTGGGTCAGGGAGTGCTCGTGTTTGCTTTGGAGGTGGTCAGAGAGCCGTGGCATTCCTGCCTCTTCTCCCACACTGCGTAAAGAGCCTCTACACAGATGTTCTCCAAAAGTCAATGAGGCCCTGTGGTTCTGTGGTTCTTCAGTGTTTTTAAATGAAGCTCTTTCCTGACCTAGCTTGAATATTTTGAGAGTTTTAATTTCTCCCCTCTTTTGCTGATTCACAAGTGCTGTTTGATTTAGGAAATGACAGAGCCACAAGTCAATCTTCCCTTTCCTACCACAGAACTTAGGCCACCAGAGGAATCTCTCACTCTTGCTTCAAGCTATTTCACTACAGGAATAGGAAATGAAAAATGTACTAAATTGTTTCTATGCATCACTTCTATCATTGCAATTCATTATCATTATTTCCATCATCCACTGACACAATTACAATCAAATACATTCCACTAATGGAATTATATCAACAAAAAAAAAAAGGAGGAAAAAAGAAAAGAATAGGAAATAAATGTAAATGCACACACTGAACAGCAGCATTTTATCCCATGATATAGAGCTGGCAGTAATTTTGGATAAAATTCTGACGGTAACATTAATGACCAATGGATCATGCTACAACAATTTACTGTGAAACATTACTGAAAAAAGAAAAAAGATTTAAAAAAAAAAAAGGTAAGAAATATCAAGCATTAGCCACAGTTACCCTGGTTACTGAGAGCTCTGCAGGGGAAAACTGATCGGTGCTACAAACCAATGAAATCTGTTTCACTGCCTGATAAACTTTACTGACGAGCAATTAAGAAAGGGACACTCAAGGAACATTTTGCCCTTATGGACCCCCAATTGCAAAGAACAGAGCTGTATAAAGAGCAGACTCATGCATATTTGCCCACCCTGTGTGATGCTGTAGAGATGTAGAGATGTTAACCTACCCCTGCCTACTCTATTCCACAAGCTTTACTTTGCCAACCAGAACAGGAATATTATCTCAGCAGCACCTTCATAGATTACAACATTTTGCTGCATTAAATACTCAAAAGACTATCACTACATTGAGCTTCATGTTATATTTTTAAACTTGTTGCACAACTGCACATTATTCACATTTTTCTTGATAAATGTTGATATTTTATTTATCTTCCACTCTGGATATTTAACGCATGCTCCATACTTCTGTGAGTGTTCTGCTCTTCTAAAGAAAGTGTTTTGTTAAAAAGTTAAGCAACAAAACATGGCTTGCAGTACAGGTGTTTTTGTACACCAGATGTATAGAAACAGTCTAGTAAAAATACTAGCAAAGCTGCATAAAGAAACAAATATGAAAGTTTTCTTTTACTGTGATGTATCGTTAAGTTGTTTTTAAAGGTGAAGATGCTAGCTTGATATACAGATGTTTTTGCCAGAGCAAAGCAATATGAGCAAGAAGACGCTAAGACATGACCATGTAGTCAAGGCGCAACTTCTACTTTTGAAAATAACCAATGGAGTGGCTGCAGACACAGTAGGGGGTGTATCCTGTGAGTACAAACTGATTGTTGTCTTCTTCTGTGTGTTCACAAACCGACTCAGAACATTTAAAATCAGAAACACAGTTGTTAAGATGACACGTGGGTCATATCCCCCCCCCCACACACACACACACACACACACGAAGTACATTTGCTCAAGGAATGTTATACAGTATACAGCTGTCAGTGTGTCTAACACTCTCTGCACTATAAAATATGACATTAAAAACTAATTCCTACATTTTGTCTTGGCAATATTCCCTACGCCATAGCATAAATACATATGTACATGCAGTCCACAGAGCCTTGGCTTGACAGTTACATTAAAACCATGTCTGCACATGTCCTAGAAAAACTACCCTAAAATAGCTGAGTTGGACTGCCTACAAGCCTCAAGTAAATATGTAGGCTAAGAAGCAAACTGCCCAAGCAACAGAGCAATAGAAAATACGACACAGACAAAAACAAGAAGATACAAGACAAGGAAATAAACTGAGTGAGAGTGCTATCAACTAAAAAGCACACACACCGTGGTTTCAAAGCTAGTGACATACCTGCAAGCTCATTTGCTGGTCATAAAAACCCCTTTTCTCTGCTGTGAGCCACAGCTTAATGGTGTTGCAAATGTGAGTTTACCCTCCAGTACTTCCATGGCGGTAGAAACGGTAGCAGTAGAGGGGCAGGACAGCACCATAGCAGAGCTCCTTAGAAGGGCTGCCGGGCCACGGCACCGCCGCACATATTCCGGGAAAGCGTGTCATCAGGCCGCTTAAGCCGCCCAAAGAATTGTCCATCTCACATGCACGCACTAATCTATGCAGGGTCACTCAAGGTAATCCCTGCCGAGCACTCCTCTTTGATTGGCACTCACAGCAGCACAGTGAGTTTTTTGGGCCTGTCAGATGGCTGGGCTGTACCAACTCATCTCTTTCAGAGAGGGGTGGCTTTCTCTGTCTCTCTCTCTCAGAGGAACAGAAGAAAGAGGAAATGGAAAATGAAAAAAAAAAAAACAACAGCACACACTCAGCGGATAGGCTGCCAGCGCTGACTCTGTCTCGCTGAAGGTTTTTTCACTCAGTTTCACTCACTCGCCCTACATTCCACTGCTCTTGCTTTTGCTCACTCTGTCCTCTTCCTTCCTTCTCTAATGACTCACTCTACTCACTCAAACTGCAGTTGTTAAGTCACACCAGTAGCTTGGAAATCCACTACATCCTGATGTGCATTACTCCTAATTCTAAACAACCACAATAGTTTGAAAAAGCACTGGAACAATTTCAGCAACTGACCTGAATCAAGACGATGATAGAGACCATACACACTTTAACATTGAAGTGACAACCCAAAAACAAAAATGTTTTCATGTGTTCAAATCCCCCCCAAGTTTAAAAACAATATTGTAGGAAGGCAGAGATAGCATTTCCTCAATCCACTATCATAAGCTCACAAGCTGTCAAAACAAAAAGACATTTTCTCTCTCTTTGTCACAGAAATGGACAAGTCCTCTCTCCTGGTGGGTCCATAGTATGAATACTATAAATTAACAGGCCAACTAGAGGTGAATTAACCATGTAGTAATTGTACCAGTCACTTACTGAAGTGAGAAGAACCATCTTTGTGTTCAAGATGTAAACATGAACTCTTGCACCCTCCAACTCCTCCTATGTACAGAAACAGTCTACAATCAACCCACTGTGTTACACAGCAGATGTACTCGACACAGAGACAGAATGTCCTGTACAAGGACTGTGGCATCAGTGAAGTAGTGAAAAGCACACTAAGGAGAAAATATCCACCAGAATGAGTAGAATTAATATTTAATGCCACTAGGGTTGCAAGAAGGTGCATCTTTTTGGTGGTGCGCGACAAAAATTACATAAAGCTCTGAACTGAATCTGTGCACAACATCATATCCCTACATTTGTCCCTTTGTAGTTTTCACTCTGGCATCTACAAAGATGACATTCCAGCTTTGACAGTGATTGCACACTAAGGCTTTAAAGAAAGAGGCAGATCCAGTTTGTCTCTATGCTTGATACACGTCTCAAAATTTCTTCTTTTAAGTTATTATAAAAATATGAATTGTGACTGCATCATTTGGCTTTTGATTTTTGTGAAACTGTGTTGTGACAGTGCTGAAAGGGCTTGTGTATGCTCCATTTTCTTTGACATTTGTTGTACTACTACATATTTAAAAATTAAAAAGAAAGAAAATCCTATTGCCACAATACACACAAACATTTACATAATTTGCCAATTGGGAGTGTGTGTATGCGTTTTCATATGTTCTGACTGTTACCCTAGCCTGACCTTTTGTCTCCTCTGTGTAATCTAATTCTACAGGATCAGAACACAGTAAATAGTGTTTTCCCATACCCTAACACACACACACACACGCACGCACGCACGCACGCACGCAGGCAGGCATTTTGACGATACAACATTGTTAGATCATTAACTACTGTTACAGTGCACACCACAATTGTATCATTATTAATGTACGACATGCAGAGCCAAGCAGCCCTATAAGCTCACTACACAAGTTGCATAGGGCCCCACAATGTTACAACTTCAATGAGAGGATGCAGCGAAACTATTCTTCTAGTCACGAAAAGAGAGAAAAAAAGACCATGAGTGAACAGCGAGAACAGCAATCCGGTCTGTCTGTCTTGCTAAAAGCCGGGCAGTGCATCTTTTAGTCTGTCTATGTCTTACTTGCTGGCAAGCCACTTCCAAGGCTGCGTTCTGTGACTTTGCACCTGACAAAAGTGAGAATTAAATAGAACTATTTATTACATTTGATAAATGCTAGCGGGCAATGGTGTTTCTTAATTTGCTGCTAGTTTATCCTCTATAAAAAGTGTGGCTTCTGCAGGTCATCAGGCTCAGCTGTACATTGGCAGACTTGGTTCAACTTTCATCGGGCTTGAGACTTGAGACTTTCATGAGACGTTTTTAGTTTTACCATATAACAAACATATTTTCCAGAATGTGTGCAAATTTGTATAATTACATACTCTATTTAATCTTTATTTGACTGTATTTGATAAAGTATACATATTGTATATTTTAGAGATAACGCTGCAAACAAGTCATATCACAATAATCCAAGGGTTGCTTTCTCAGGATTAAAGAAAAAGTGGGGAGCGCCCACTCTACTTCCTGTTTTGCTCTGACCCATTAATAGCACCAGCAATGTAGGGGCCAAATACATGGCACCTTATACCAGAGAGAGGTGTGGCACATGTGCGACATACAGTGTGATATATGTTGTAGACACGCTATATATCTTCCACACACAAAATGAGCCGTCAATCTGACGAGGAGACATTAAGCATGAAGCACTGGCGAGGCAAACGAGTCAGACAAACCCAATGCTGCCAACTCAGCATGTGAAACAATCACGCCTTACAGCCACCTGACAGAGTTAGACACACAGGTGAAGCACTGCTCTTCTTAATTTAAACTCAAATTGAACTTATGAGTCAAGAAATCAGCAGCTTGTTAACCACAGTGGGAACAAACAGATACTTAATAAAGTCTCAGGTTTACCTGGTTCCTTCCTCTCCGTCTTCCATAGTTTCGCCTCACCAGCGTCTTGTAGTTGTGGTTCTTTTTGGTCAAGTAGTAGTAAAGGACACAGTCAGCAACACACTGAAACAAGAAATGACACGTTATTATGTACACATGACAATATAAAATGCAAAAGTTGGAGTGGATATGTATGTACAATGGATGAAAGATTATGTGATCCCACAAAATGCAGAGTTTTTAATATTTCTGTTCAACAAAACAACACTTCTCTATCTTGTACACAAAAGACCAGGATTCATTGTTGTAAAGGGTCTTAAAACAAATGCTTAAATAATCACTGCATTACATCCTGTAGGACTCAATTACAACATTGTAATTTAAAGTTTATGTTTTACAATGAAAACTGATCTCATAGCGCTTTATGGTCTTGAATCAGAATAGTCTCTTGTGTTTCTGACGTTGCTGTCTGACTGTCCAGTTATTTATTATTAATTTATAAAATACAAGTAGTAGTTTACCTTTCTCTCTAGATAAGAGGCAATCAGGCCAAAGTTCTTGGGGTGTTGGACAAACCTGGAAAGAGATGCCAGTCATTATTCATGTGCAAAAACCAAGAATATATCAAGTCCAAGGTGGCATTAAGGACTATAAATCACATCTGCATGACGGACTTACAGGGACACACGGTGACCCAGACATCTTGTGACAACAACAAAACAAAAACTCACTTCTCCTTAAAGATCTCCTTTTCATGTTCGGTCCAAACATTCATGAACTGCCGGGCTTTGTACACCTTCATTGGGTCATCCATTAGGCCGTTCATGTTGATAAACTTCACTCGCCTCTGCTCAGAGTCGTACATCATGGGAGGGATGACTGACAGCTGTCTCATCTGTTTCTCATTGTTCTGTGGAAAGACAGGGTAAGTGGTCACAGTTATTTAATTACAGAACAGTCTCCCTTGTTTAATAAACCTTCTTTCTGCTCCTTGCCTTTGTGTCTTATGTAAATTATATGTAGGACGTTGTAGTTTGGTAAAATGCGACAGATCTCTTCCTCTTAAAAAAAAACCAAACACATATATTTGGACTGTTGTCACCTAGCTATGTAGTTTCAACACCTACACTGTAATATATTTAAAATGCATTCAAATAGTACCCACCTCCTGCTCAGAAAGGCCATCTATGATTTCAGAAATCTCATGCTCGCTTCTTGCAATTGTTGCAGACAGGCCCGTCCCTCTTTGTCCAACCCTGTAGAAATAAACAGACATGGTGTTACAAATGTTACACATTTATTTTCAAATGTCTCTGTAAACTTGTCTCCCGTGTAAAGAGAGTACGTTAGGTTGCATTCTTTTCAGAAAAAAATCAAATTCCTAAACTTTCTTATTCACAATTGTTTTTTTTCCCAACCAAAACTGGAGTCAATATTAGTGACAGGATTTCATTTTTTATTTTTTTCAAAGCTCTGTTAACAAACATAATCAATGTAGCCATTATTATAAAATAGTGTCTCTGGCCAGTTATTACTTGTTTCTTCCTTCACAGTCTAGCAGTCTGCATAAACAGTGTTGACATACGAAGTCTTACTTGGAGATTTTAATGAAAGCATGAAGCTTCAGTTCCAAGAACAACCAGACGCTGGACCCTCACCCTGTCTCCCACCCTTACCAGAGGCACTCAGACATTGTGTGTCTCTGCCCAAAGTAGGCCACCACACACCACCTAGTGTCCTCCAGTTAGGTGATACAGACAGATATCTTTAAAATGGAGGAGATATTTTTAATGTCTGGGTGCAGCTACAGTTCTTGTCAACATTATTAATGCAGCAAAAGATTACTAGAGTGAATATGGTTTCACTCTAGTCTCTCAATCTTTGATCACCTCCTCACATACAGCAGATCCTTCACTGTTTTAAACTAAATGTGTTTACTTTAGTCCTGTGCTTTGCAATTTGAAGTGATGTGACCAATCTAGTGCAAGCAAAGAAGGCCACTGCTGAATGAAATACAAGATCATATACTACCTTAGGCTTCCATTTTTCCATTTCTACTCCCAGAGAGAAAAATCTACTCTGTTACCAGTGTAAAACAGAAACAGTGGTGGGAAATTTAAATGCAACAATAAAGGTGGGGTAGGTAATTCTGATGCACTGTGTGTTCTTACACCTTTCTATCAGAACCAGCATTAACTGTTTCAGCAGTTTGAGCTACAGAAGTTCGTCTGTTTGATCGGACCACACAGGGAAGCCTTCGCTCCCCAAGCGCATCAATGAGCCTTGGCCCCCCATGACCGGTTCACCAATTTTCCTTCCTTGGACTACTCTTGATGATAGGTACTGACCACTGCAGACCGGGAACACCCCACAAGAGCTGCAGTTTTGGAGAAGCTCTGATCCAGTCGTCTAGCCATCACAATGTGGCTCTTGTCAAAGTCGCTCCAATCCTCACGCTGCCCATTTTTCCTGCTTCTAATACATCAATTTTGAGGACAAAATATTCACTTGCTGCCTAATATATCCTACCGACTGACAGGTGCCAGGATAACCAGATAATCAGTGTTATTCACTTCACCTGTCAGGTCATAATGTTATGGATGATCGGTGTATCTTGGCAAACTAGAAAGTGGACAAGTCATTTAACATAATGTGACACGCAAATCAACAAGCTAGATTTGTGTTACGGTTGGTAAATAAAATTGGGCATTTTCAATATTGAATGAATTTGGGCTCACAGAAATGGCGATGAGCATTTCCCACCATTTTATGTAGAACATAATCATCAAATCATCAAAATAAATACTAATCATTAGTAGCAGTCCAACCTTTCAAGTGTAAATTAATATGCACTATGGCACGCTAAGACTTTAGACCTTCCCTCAGAAAGTAAACTACCTCTTTAACCAAATCACACACATTTTTGCTTTTCTATGTGATCCCCTTTTGATAAACAGTCACTGGTAGAGACCATTACCTCTGGAAGCGCTCCTGTTGCTCTCTTTGCTTGCGGATCTCAGGGAACTGCCTTTCATAGTACTCCCGTGTCCTGCTCTCCTTGGCTTTGCGTCTGGGGTTGTTCTCCATTCGCTCCACCTTCTTCTCCCACGCTTCCATCAACTGGTCATAGCGCTGGCAGATCTTCTGTTCCTGTGTACACAGCATGGAAAATGCTACATCATGAGTGGGTGTCCATCACTACAGTAATGCCAAAAGAACTTAATGCCAATGCAATGAGCCAGAAGATCCACATGGAATACATATATCAGATATTATGAGGGAGCTGATATTTTCACATTTCCAAATAACATCTACACTGTATTCTTAAACCACTGACTGAATACAAATTAACAGCACATTGAGATATTCTGTTGCTATGCAACTCCAGGATAGGTTATTTAAAATAAAAAAGTCTCATACATAGTGTCCTGAAAAAGTACAACTGATCCCAAATGAGCACAGTTCAGATACCACATGTGCAATGGTCAAGAAATTCTCAGGTTTCTGATGAAGCAACAAATAGAGCTCAGTGTGTTGTAGGTGCAGTAGATGTGATCTGTTGCTAGGTCGCTGTGTGGAAGAGAAAAAGAAGATGCTAATAATGGAAACAGAATAACTCAAATCTAACCATCAGACTACCTAGCTGAACATGAAAGTATCAATTCATGCTTAATTTTGTAAATATGTACACCTCTCAGTAAAATCAGTGTGGCAATTTATCTTTAAAAAACGAACATGAAAACAAATGTAAATCCATTTGAAGACATTCTGCAGAAACTAAGTGAGAGCAGAGTTGAGAGAGTATATGCTGTGGCTGTGTTTGTTGTGGGTGTATTTAATCTTGCCTAATTCTGTGTCCTGATCCAGGCACAGTTTGTTCTGATGAAACTAGCCTACTTAAAAATAGCTTATTATCAATTATCAGCTCAATATGCATTTAATCAGATTTATTTATTTGGTCTGGTAAATTGTATTTCTAGAGGAGAAATGGCAAAAACTATCTGGCACCAAAAAACAAAAACCAAACTAATTTCCTGGGGTGTAAGAGTTCAAATGTTGAGTGAAGATATGGAAAGACTCCTGTACTGGGAGGACAATACAGTCTAATTTCCACTCTGCAGCAAGCGACAAACAATTCACCTTCCTCTTGGCATGAGGCCATGTGCTCTCCACCATTGTCCAAAAGGTTTGTCTGACCCTGACATGGAACAGCCAGAGAAAGGTAGGACTCACTGAGCTATTGCAATAAAAAGAAAGAGCCAAGTGTTTCAACATGGGGTGATTCTGAAATATGTAAATCACTGGTTACTGATAAGAAAGACAGAGAGACGGTTGTTTAGCCAGCGTATTTCTCAGATCTGTTGTTTGATGTGACAATATTTATTATTATACTGCACATTAAAGCAGTTCTTGGCCCACACAATACTTTTCAACAAACAGGGGAAATCAGGGCGTTTCCTGTACTGTAAATACATCAGTGCATTATTTTTATTAGCCATGCTAGCAACGTGGCTTTAGGGATGGCAGTGTCGGTCGGTCAGTTCACCACTTTGGCTGAGACTGAAATATCTCCCAACTCTTGGATGGATTGCCATTCAATTTTATATATATTAATAGTCCGCAGAGAATAGCTGACTGACTTTGTTGATTTGGTAACTGTCCCTGTAGCACCAGCATTAAGTTGACATTTGTGGTTTTGAATGAAATAGCTTAACAAAAGTAAACAAAAGTATGCAGTACTAGTAGTTCCATTTTTAATGGGTAATAATAAAACCGTGTCCTCTCCGTGAGCATCTAAGACTAAATCACTATCTCATGTCTGCCTTCTGCATTTTAAGAAAGCAAAAATATTCATGTAAAAATAAAACAGGAGATCCCATATATCAAAAGCTTTAACGGTCCCAAATAATATTTCCCCGGTCATCTGAGTGCAAATGACTGTTACACTGACTATGGAAATGGGTGGCGCCACTAATGTGGTGTCCAGAGCACTGACACAAATACCTGGAACTTCCACCATGCTTTCCTAACAGCGGGGACACTTACCCTTTGTTTACGAGCGTGATTCCTCCTCTTGAAAAACAAAATCAGCTTCTTCCTCATGACTTGATTGCTAAAAGAAAACAGCCATTATTCAGTGACATTAAAATATTAATATGTTCAATGACAAAATGATTGTGGTACTCACGAGAACGCATTAAAAAGTTGCACAACACATAAAAAAAAGTAATGCCCTACTTGCTTGTTAGCTTGTTCAAGTGTACATTTGCAATAGTTCTTTGAGTGACAGAGCTTGATATAGCTTCGATCACCCTATCAAAAACCTCACGGACATATCATTGTTTATTTTCACTGTGGCACGTACAAATTACTGGGAACTCTTCTGTTTACACTTGATTGTGTCTGTGGGGAGAGAATAGTGAGAGAGCTGACCCTGAGAGTGTGGCCTGTACAGCAGATTCACACAGAGGTGGTCCCCGTCCTGATAAAGGACTGAGACAGATGGGCTGCATTCATGGTACACACTGATAAGAGTTTGTTCCTAGACGGCCTGGCCTTCAACCCCCGACACATCTCTGCTTTAAACACACCTAATGCAGACACAAGTTCTTTCACTTCCTTTCTCAATCACTCTCCTTGGTGTCAGTAGGGCAACTCAAACGGATGACTCAGCAATCAGATTAGACAGAATTATCAGCTGCTTTTATCTTGCTGAGGTCAGCATTACCTGCAACACTTTGCAACAGCTGAGATGGTTCCTATCCTGTTAGTCTGATGAGCATCATCTGCTACAATGTTCTTGCACTATGCACGGCTGACAGATGTTTATGAAATTAATCTATGGAACTAATGTAGATACTCACGTCTTGATGTTGTCATGGTAGACCTTTGTGTCTGATGGCTGGTTGTACAGGGGCTAAAAAGGGAGAAAGCAGACCAGGAACAGGCAGTGGATTAATTATTAGCTGCTAGGCAAGCAGTAATATCTAACTTGCCACTGAGCTAAGCATTACCTATTCCTCAAAGCTCAGGCAAGAGCAAAATATATTAACAAACCATTAAATGACATACCAGCTCAACCTTAGGACCAAGACCTTCCAGTATTTTATGGGCCTCTTCAGCTTTTTTCTAGAAAAAAAAAAAGAACAAGAGTTCATATCTTAGTAGACTATTGTCTACAAAACATAAAGAGAAACAGCAAGTTGAGCATTTCACCTAGAAAAACTTCCCATCAGGTGTTCAATACTATGTGTGGGTTATAGATGTGTTATTGTTTGTGGCTACAGCATGGAAACTTAGATTTTAAAAAGTAGCTAAACGTGGCCATAAATGCAACACTAAAACATCTGACCATTTTAAGAGCCGTTGGAATTTTTCAATGAAGTTACTGATTGAAGGTGTGATTTGTAACATGTATAAAAAGACAACAATTCAGGAAAACCATAAAATTCAATAACAACCTTAAGTCCTGAATGAGGGCACAGGCATTCATGCACAAATTCGCATTCTCTTCACATGGAGTTCAACTTTGACTTTGACCAGCAAAGTAGCTGCCTCAACCAAAAGCAAAGAGAAGTGTGTGGTTGACCATGTGCAGTCGCCTCAGCAGGCATATTTGTGTCGTGCCCTAAAGACATTTTTAGATGCATTTAATTTGCTCTTTAAGTATCTTTAAGTAGCTTCTGCAGTTGTAAGCAAAAGTAAGCAGCTGCACCTGCCTGAAAGGGGAGCTACACAATATAAGAGAAAAAGAGAAATAAAAAAATGGAAGAAAGAATAATCCGTGTATCATTTGTTTTTTTCATATTCAATTGAGATTCCAAAATCGAAAAATGAAAAACGGTTTGTTATTTCCTTATTCGTTTATGAATCTGATACCAGAAAACAAATAACGGTTCATTTTTTGTACTTTAGATTTATTGCTCAGATCAAAAATAGGAAATGAAATAATGGGCCATGGATCGATTTTGATATTTAATTTTTTCGCTTTGTATGCACCGGAAGTTATTGTGCTAGCTTGATTCACTTCTTCAGTTTAACTAATGTTAGCCTTCAAATCTGAGGATCAATGGTCCGTGTATGTTTTGGTCATTGGATTTTCCTTTCAGAAACGGGTATTAAAAAACAGAAAACAGTGCTTATTTGATTTTCGTTTTAAAATACAAAAATTAAAATTGAAATACAAGGCGTTTTCTTTTTCATTGTCAGAAAGGGATGAGCGAAATTAAAAAAATTATTCGATTTTCATTTTCTATTTCATATAACAAAAAATAAAATCACTAGAAAACAGAAACAGAAAAAGGCCTGTTGTTTCATATTCTGAGACCGGATGTTGTCATTTACAGGACGGTGCTGTGGAGAAGAAACAGTAGGCTAGTAGACTGCGGTCAATCCAGCCGTGAGTCCGATCTCCGTGGTCAAATCAGCCGCACTTAAATTTAGAGTGTACAAGTATTCTCAGCATTATGGTAAATGCGGAGAAACAGCGTATTTACTTCCGGTTTTCAAAATAAAGGTATTTAGAACAGTAAGCTATAATTAAAATATGTTACATTAAAGTCTTGTGCCCCTGATGAATAAAAAAAAACTTTATATCAAGTATCTTTACTGCACCAGTGTGGAGAAATGCCAAAATAAAAGTCTCATATTTATGCCTCCAGAGATTGCATATTTGACCATATTTGAGGTACTGTAAAAACATATTGCTCAGTGTTTCCTGGCTACTGATGGTGTATTTGACTTTTACACATATGAGACTACAAACATACTTAATATCAAGCATTTTTACTGTACCAATTTGGAGAAATTGAAGAATAAAAGTCCCATATTTATACTTCCAGATTCCATATTTTCTTATATTTTTGAGCTACTGTAAAAACATATTGCTCAATATTTCCAGGCTATGGGTGAAGCATTTTCATTATACTTCAATAATGCTGCAGTAATCATGACAAAATTTCACACTAATGTTTAATAACATCTTGATAATATAAACACTAAACACAAAATCCTACACAATTCTAATTTGTTTACTTTTCACACAAAATGCAATGCCAGTCCACATTCTTCTTATTTTGCTGCTCTGCTGTGTCCATTTGTAGGTAAAGGAAAAAGAATTAGTTTTAACTTCAAAACACCATTGTACCTACTGTCTCTTCCTCACATATTATTTTTATATTATTCAGTGTGACAGCTGTTGCAGGTGGTTCCACATACAGTTTTTTTTACAGTAGCTCAAATATAAGAAAATATGGAATCTGGAAGTATAAATATGGGACTTTTATTCTTCAATTTCTCCAAATTGGTACAGTAAAAATGCTTGATATTAAGTATGTTTGTAGTCTCATATGTGTAAAGTCAAATACACCATCAGTAGCCAGGAATCACTGAGCAATATGTTTTTACAGTACCTCAAATATGGTCAAATATGCAATCTCTGGAGGCATAAATATGAGACTTTATTTTGGCATTTCTCCACACTGGTGCAGTAAAGATACTTGATATAAAGTGTTTTTTATTCATCAGGGCCATAAAACACTTTAATGTAACATATTTTAATTATAGCTTACTGTTCTAAATACCTTTATTTGAAAACCTATATACGCTGTTTCTCCGCATTTACCATAATGCTGAGAATACTTGTACACTGGACATTTAGGTGCGGCTGATTTGACCACGGAGATCGGACTCACGGCTGGATTGACCGCAGTCTACTAGCCTACTGTTTCTTCTACACAGCACCGTCCTGTAAATGACAACATCCGGTCTCAGAATATGAAAAAACAGGCCTTTTTCTGTTTCTGTTTTCTAGTGATTTTATTTTTGTTATATGAAATAGAAAATGAAAATCGAATAATTTTTTAAGTTCGCTCATCCCTTTCTGACCATGAAAAAGAAAACGCCTTGTATTTCAATTTTAATTTTTGTATTTTAAAACGAAAATCAAATAAGCACTCGTTTTCTGTTTTTAATATCCGTTTCTGAAAGAAAATCCAATGACCAAAACATACACGGACCATCAATCATGGAGAGTTTCATCTTTTCATTCATCTTTAATCTTCATTTTCCTGGCACGTGTGCGAAAAGCTGCATGCTGCCTGTTACGTTACTCCAGCCTGCTTTCTTTAACTTCTTAACTTTTATTCTATTTTTGTTCGTTCTTATTTTTTCACTGTAACTCTATGAAGTCCTGTCCTCTCCAAAGATGGTGTTTAAGAGAGTTTTTGTGTTCATTTTCGTGTTTTAATGCTGCTTCCACCGGGACACGCTGCCGTTGTTTACTCCGGAGAACAGCTGATCGCACTAATGCCGGTCGGTATAGTGGACAGAGCAGCTGATTTACCAGCTGAACTCTGGAGAAAACACACCGGGGATGCAGAGGAGGGAAGCAACGTCGAGGAAGAGAGGAGGGTCGAGACGGGACGGATTTATGGAGAAAGATAAGATTGAAGCCGAGTCTCCCCTCTCTTGTTATGGTGGATGTGCGGTCTCCTAGCAACGGAATGTACAAACTGACGGCATTGACGTGCAACCACGCAGAGTACCAGGAGTCTGGTGTGTTTTGCTGGGGCATGGCTGCACAGGGACATTACGGACCGGAGCGTATATGTCGCTTACACACCGTCCGGGCGGACCGGGGTTGCACCGGGAGCAAACAGCTCTCGGGCCCGGGTGCTGAACTGGTGGCCGTTGGACTCTGTCCATATCATCTACCAAGAGAGATCCTGCACGTCATCATCGTTGTCGTACATCCCTCACTCTGCATACCCAACATCCTGCTATGTGCCTCTGGTGAAGAGGAAGCCTGCGACCACTTTCCACTTTTTTGCACATTTGAAAGTGTGACTTTAAATTATACTATATATATTCTTAATATATGTATGTCTATTTCAATTTGGAGCATGTAACGAAAGTAATTTCCCCCTGGGATTATTAAAGTATGTCTGATTCTGATTATGATTCTGATTGTTCAGAGGAACTAAACAGGTGACTGTCAAGACATTGCTGGATACCCATCAGCTGCAGCGTAGCAGAAATATCTACATGTGTCTTGCCAGTTTCAAATAAGTCCTTAATAAGTCCTTATAGTTTCAAATAAGTCCTTAAATACAGAGTACAATCACTGCATTTTTTGAATTTTTTCAGGCTTTGCGAAACTGCGGCAAACTGCCAAGTGCAACACACGAAGAAGACAATAACTTCCGGTTCACACAAAGCGAAAAATTAAATATCAAAATCAAAATCTATCTGTGGCCCGTTATTTCATTTCCTATGTTTGATCTGAGCAATAAATCTAAAGTACAAAAAATGAACCGTTATTTGTTTTTTGGTATCAGTAATAATAATCGAAATAACAAACCGTTTTCATTTTTCGATTTTGGAATCTCAATTGAATATGAAAAGAACGAATGATACAGGGATTAAGAATGTTCCCCCTGCAGTATAATCAATAGGGTTAGCAACAACAGTTTTCCTGGATCAGTGCAGACTGTCAGCTAACTGTGCACAGCACTGGAGCAGCTTTGCAGCCTAAAGGGTTAATGGCTGACTGAGAAGGAGGGCGTGTCTCAGCACTCTCCTACCACAACATTGTCTGACGGACATGAACTACAGTGACCTCCACAAACACACACTCACTTCCCTGTGTTTCAGCTGGAACACAGATAATGAGGTCTGCCTCTGCCCTTGACTTTGGATTTAATGCACTGTATTCTTAATTAATTTTTAAACAAAATTAAACAAGTAAATTTAGAAATATGACAAAATTACCATGCAGTACAAACATTACTTTCTAACCCTACAAAACCACGAGACATTCCATCGTACTTCAACAGCAGACACGCTTGAATATTATTTCAGAAAATTAAAACATTGCTATGCCAAATGCTGTTTTTCGACAGGGGTGGGGATCAACATTCCAGCCATATCTTGCCGCGCACACTCCTTTCTTATTGAGGAACCGCACCGTGCATTAGCAGAGTTCTGCTAACTCTGACAAAAACATTGCATTTCCCATAGCTGCTCCACCATAAAAGCTCACTCAGACCACTCAAAAAAGCAGCTGCAGCAGCAAGAAACGTTCAGCTTGCATCAGTAGTAACTTAACACAGCTCAGATACGGCAGAAAGCCGTCAGTAAAGAGTAAAATAAGGCTGATATTTGAATGTACGAACAGGCACATAAGAGTGAACCTAAACTCCAAACCAGAGATTCTGTTAGAAACTACAAAAGTACTGAGAGCGGAACACAGACACATATAAAGACACATCAGTTTAGCATTAAATAGCTTCCTTTAAGTAACCCCTGTCACTAGTTGGCTGTGTTTGCCACGCGCTGGTGTTCTCAGTTTAGCTAGGCTTCACATAATCTAAGCGGGTTAACTTGGCCTGTTGAAAAAACAAAGGTAACTTCTTCCAGCTTTGAGGATTCACAGAGATGATAGATAGAATAGCTGAAATTGTTTAGAAACAAACAAAATGACTAGGGAGAACTGAGGAGATCCGACGCTTGTTGTTGCTGTGTCTTGGTGTTTGCAGCAGACCACTAACCCTGTTCTCGTCGTAGATGATCTGGACTATGCTGCGGTGCTTGTGCTCCACTGGGGGAGGGGTCACTGGCTTTTCTGGCTCCACTGGCTTTGCCGCTTCTTCCTCCAGTTGTTGCTAAGAGACAACACCAACACAAAACATTACGACCAATAGCACACACAAAACACATACAGAAAATTATGGGGGGGGCTTCCTTTTATACATGACCCAAGTAAACATTTTGTATGGTTTTACCTGTATTTGTTTTCATATGAAATATGTGGTGGAAAACATAGATGCAGCTACACTGTGTTGACCTGATCTCTGAGGAGATATCTGAGGCCCATGCAGGCATTATCAGATGATTCTCTTCAGGCTTGTTCCAGTATAACTTTTTTTTAACAGAACTGAAGGGGTCTGCCTTTGAGGCCAATGCTGATGCAGGCAGATAAGCTGAACTGGTGAGTGTTTGCTAGGTCAATGTTTACAAGTTAAAGGTTATGTAAACTACCAGGTTACAGGGACAAGATTATGAGTTCCTGAAATACCTCAAATAAACAAATGAATCCCTGACAATCTTGGGAAAACACAAACTGAAAATCTGAGAAGAATTCTCTCCCAGTAAAGCTCAGCTTACATTCCTATCTAATGAGACGGGATTCCAAAAAAGATAGCAGGAGAAAAAGGGCCACAAACAAGATTAAAAACAAGCAAATCAAGATAGATGAAAAAAAATAAGCCTGTAGCTCTAGAAATTCAGTTTTTGAATTATCTTATTAAGAAAAGAAATACAGTAGACGATGGACACAAGTTTGTTGAGCCATAGAAGCATCTTATAGCTCAGGTGAATTGCCTCAGACACTGTTGGTGCAGACGATTGCAACCTAGAGCTCTGTGCGCTGATTAAAGGCTCTTATACACTCACCGTTCCCAACCTGTTGCGCAACAATGTGACGTCAAAATGACGTAGATCTCACTGGCGCGCCAGGATTTAGGCCCAGTCGCGCACCACTCTTTTTCTTTCCAGTTGAGCGCGCGAAAGCGGAAACAGGAAGATGGACGAGTTCGAGGGCAAGCTTTCCAAGCAAGTGCGCCTCTACAGGCATCTGTACGATCCTTCAATGAAGGAACACACTGGTGCCAGAATTCATGGCAATGTTGGAAAAGAGGAGGCCATATGCTGGAAAATTTGGAAGAACCTCCCGACCGATTTGGAAAATCAAAAAAGAGGTCTGCCACTGTTTACCTTTTTCTTCTTTTTCTAGTGCGTAGAAATAGCTAAGTTGGTAGCCTTCCCTCAGTTGCAACACCTCTGTTCAGGAGAAGACTGCAACTAGTGTTGCGCCCACCACCGCAAGTATAAATAGTTACGGCGCTCCCGTGACGTCACATTGTCGCGCTACAGGTCGGGAACGGCGAGTGTATAAGAGCCTTAAAACTCCACACCAAGAAGACCAGCGAGGCTGCAGGGATTAGCAGCCTCCTCACTAACATTGAGCAGAGCCTGCTAACATTAACTCCAGAGAGAGTGAACACCAAGTCTCTTGAGGAGGGAAAGAGGTCTGCTGGAAAACAATCAAAGCTAGATTATGCCCCAGCTACAAATTAATCTGACTGAGATGACAACAACTTGTTACATTTGTCACTTCAACTGAACATTTCAGTCTCTTATTATCTTATTCCCTTTACAATACTACTATTCAAATTGTGGCTGGATTGTCAATAATAAATAAACTATTGAAATCACAACAGATACCTGAACACATCCATGGTAATGCAAGTAAAATCCCTTTCAGATACAGTCTTGTCAAACCTGTTCTTTCAACTTCAAGACCTTTACAACTTCTGCTTTTGTGGTTTACAACTACTCCTCATTGCAGCTCTAAAATTACCATCACTTCAGCCTCTCGTGGGTTTGCTTAATTATAATAGCAAGTGAAATTGTTTCTTGTGCCAAGTTTTCTTGCACAACATCCATTGTGTTTGATACATGTTCAGAGACAAAGGTTTCACTAAATAACTAACCTGCTTTTTCTTCAGCTTGAAAATCTGCTGCTCCACTTTAGCAATCTCTCTGTCTACACGGTCCATACTCTGAATCAGCTCCTCCTTGGATAGTTTGGAAGGAGAACTGTCCTGCTCATCTCCCATGTGTAGTGTAGGTCCACCAGGGGACGGGGACTCCACTTTGACGTTGTACTGAGACTCCTGATGAAAACAAAAAGGTTAATTCAGCTTGTTAAAAACTGTAGATGTGTACAAGAACTTTACAAAAGAATGATTCTGTCCGGTCCAAGCAATCATTGTCTGAAAAACGTCAAAAACCACCAGTAAGGCAGTGTCATAAAAGGTCCAACATTTTGGTGGGGATTTCCAAATAGTATACAACACATACTGACATTATAAATCATAGGAGAAGTCGTAAGATATTTTTCATTAGTTCACAAGTACTGTCATCCATGGTGAAGTATTTGAATAGTACACACGTATAGAATAAGTAAAAGTCAGAAGTGTCACCTCACTAAGTTTGTAGTCAAACTAGAATTAGTGTGGGTGCCTCCGCCAACCAGTCAAGCTGCAGTTTACCGCTTGGAAGGAACTAAATAAAACAGTGTATTTGTTGACTAAATGGAGGTTTTCACTATATTGATGATACATATGTATAATTCCAGTGAATATTTATAATACATGTACTTGATTGTAATGTAAAGCTGGATTCTTATATAGAGTTTAACTATACAAAAACTGGTGCTTTTGTTTTCTCCATTTTTAGATTCTACGGCTCTCTATGAGCTGTAGGTGAAACTCACTCACAGGATCATGATTAGCTAGGCACGTTCTAATACGTTGTTTGCAGTCACATGATTTTGATGATGCTCGAAATTCAGAACGAGGCAATAAATAAAAGGCAGAATGGATGAGATGGAAAGATAAAAGCCAGTCATTGTGCCATCTCAGTCGACACGTGTGAAATCTGGAATTGCCCAGTTCGTTCTTAAACTATGGCTAAAAACCTATTTTATTAAAGTAACAGTGACCTTTGACCTTTGTGTCAAAACCAACTTAGAGCCCGCCCAACAGTGTAATATGGTCACAATCTCCCCTTCTGTTCCCGAGTTAAGAATTGAAGTTGCCCTTTGACCTTGTGGGTAAAACTTCGTTGTTGAGTCCCATTAAAAATCTGTGTGACATTTTGTCATAATTACAGCATCAATTCCTGAGTAATGGGCAAAAACATGTTTTGTTCGGTCACAATAAACTTGACCTTTGACCATCAAATTCTAATCAGTTCATCCTTGAGACCAAGAGGATGTTTGTGCTAAGTTTGAAGAATTCCCTCAAGACTTTCGTGAAATGTCACGTTCACAAGCATGGGACCGACAGACCTACGGAAGGAAGAAAGGCCTTAAGGACAGCCTGAAACTCTAATGCCTCTCGCCACAGCTGTCGCCAGCATGATGGCATAAAGAGGACAAAATCAACTGAAAACAAATGTGAAACCAAATTTGGAAGAAGGAGAGAGGAGGAACCGGGCCCACCTTTTTTACCTCCACAGATGCTCTCAGACTGTCCTGTACTGAATGGGTTAAGGGCAGGACAATACCCCCAGCTGTGGGAGGGGTGCGGCTGATGTGGGACTCAGCAACAGTCTCCATGCGAGGGCGTTTAGAATCCAAGGCCTCATGCTCAGACTGCGCTGAGATGGAGTGAAACTGCTGTTCGTAACCATGGCGTCTCTCTGGAGGCCTGAAGAACAGAAGTAAACAAGAAATTTACGGACGCATCAGAAGCTACATCTGGTTGTCGAGATGTATGATCTGGGAACAGCATCCCTTAGGGAGCGAAAACGGAAAAACAACTCTGCATTACAGACCCTAATATTAAAATAATTTAAAAACTTCTACTCTGGATGTCACGTATGAGGGTGTACTTATCCTTTGTCAGATATTCAGGCAGTAGGATGGAGCGAAGCCCTTACCTTTCAGTTCCAGGGTGGAATTCAGACAATAAGGATGGTCTTCTCCGACCCTGAGGATCTTGCATGTGAGTCCGATAGTCTGGGACGGTGAAATCCTGAAGGCAAGACGTACACACCACACAAAACTTTAAAAAGTGATCTGATCAAGGTCGGGGGGGGGTCAGAAAACAACAACTGGTACAACTATAACAACGCACTTCAAAGATGCCAAATCATGCCAACAGAGAGGCAAAGTCACAGCAGATACGCTTCAGTTTTAATCAATACAGCTGTCTACACAACTGTGACTTGGCATCATTTTTAACGTCAAATCCCTTTTCCCTCAACTTGCACAAGTAACTACACTGATTGTGTATTGGGCTATGTTAAAAGCTGTCTAAGGGGTGTCCTGGTGGCCTACGGGTTTGAAGCACTGACAATTTAATTGCAACGTCGCCAGTTCAAGTCCGGCCAGGGATCTTTGTTTCATGTCACCCTCCCTCTCACCCACCCCATTTCCTGTAAGCTCTATGCTGTACTCAATCTGATTAAGGCAGAATCCCTAATGAACTCAGTGGACATTTTATGAAGCTCTAGGTATAAGACATAGACACAATGTCAGCATTTGAATGTCTAATTGTTAAATGTTGAAAACAAATCAACTGTTCTTATGTCACTCTTTTAAAATAACAAGGTTCACACATGTATTAGCAGGTACAGGAGGAGTGGCTCATGTAGCTTCCAATAAGGACAGAATACCACAATATCAGAAGGATGAAAGAATAAAAAACACATGTGATAGTACACTGTGGAACCAGCGCTTGCCCGGAAGTGAACAAAGACTTCACCCCTCTTTAAAACATCTCACCAGTCAGTGCACACTGAAATTATTGAACCAGTATCACTGCTGTTATCTGGCACAACAAAATGGATTTTGTCAATGTCAAGAAAATTGATTCAAAGCTTTTTAATACTCCAAAGCTTTTATCAAAAAGCTATTGGGTAAAGAACACACAAATGTTATCAGCACAGTGTGACCTCCTAACAAACCTGAACAAGCAAATGCAGTTACAGGAAAACTCCAGTTTTTCCCCAGTTTTAAGCAAACAATCTAAATGCCCTGAAATGTACTGCTGACAGTTTTCTGTGAAAGTAAGCTTCTAAGAAGTATGATAAAATAGCTAACAAACATTATCCAATATTCACAACAGTCAACAGTAAAGTGGGATACAATACAATGAAATACTATAAAAAAACTTTATAGAGCTGCATAATTATGACTGAACTGAAAATCTAAACTATTTTATCACACTTACTAGCAGTAGTATTGATTTATTTTATTACATTTTAATTTAACATTAAACTAAGTAAGTCATAAAAATAGATTTCACTCGGAGGTTGTCTACGCAGAAAAATTGCTGTTACAGCTGCAGCAGAGTTTGGGCTGAAGCCACATCAAATATGGCAAGGTAGGCGGCGCCACCACCTCTAGCTCTTTTTCTGTATGAAGCGGGAAATCAGCGGGTACAGCCAAAAGGCCTTGTTGCGCAAATATTTCACTTCTGTCGAGATTGCCCCACAACACATTAATAGATTTAGTAAATAAACTATTGTTAGTCCCCTTAGCTTCAAATTTTACTTGCAATCCTGAATCTGAATTTAAAGTCTGAACCCAACTCACTCACAGCACGCACATACCTTAGCTTGAACCTAACATCCCTTTTTGGCTGTCTCACCAGAGCCCCAAATCACCAAGAAGAATCATCCTTCTTATTTCAAATGCTAGCTAGGCTCTTGCTTAACCACACATGAGCATGTTGAGTGACTTAGCAGACCATTTATGAAAGTAAAAGTAAAAGTACTCCTCCAACGTGCAGCTCAGATTGTAAAAGAGAACATATATAGCAATGTCAAACATACTCCTTAAGTTTTAACTAACCAAGCTGAAAAAACAAAAGTCTGCTCAAACAACAATGCAGAAGGAAGGTTTTACCTGTTGGTGGCGCGTGCCAGAGAAGGTGTACTGGACAGAATGTGGTGGGTACCGGCTCTGCTCGCTGCTGAAGCTCCCCTGGCTGGGGGGGTAGCCCGAGCTACTGGACATCTTGGCTCAGTGCTAGCGGGCTGCTGCTGCTTCACGGATTAGAGATTTTAGCTAGACCATGTTCGGAGACACAAACCACCTGCACAGAAACAGAATAGATATTTTTGGTAATATTTCTCCCTTTATTTGATAGAACAGCTCAAGACAGACAAGAACGGGGGAGAGAGAGGGGATGACATGCAAAGGGCCACAGGTCATACTCGAAACCATGGCCGCTGCAGCAAGCCTGGGTACGTGGGATTGCCCCAAACTGATTTTTTTAAAGTCACATTTCAGACATTAAGATGAATATATTGAAGCCTATTAAATACCTTTATGTGTGAGAAATATTCTAAAAATCGACTAAGATGAATTTATACCAAGTTAAATTGACAATATTAGATAGAATGGTCAAAATATACTGCATTTTAAGAGAGCTGCTGCTGCAACATCAGGCAAAAAGTGTAGAACTGGAGCCATCACGGGTGGTCTATTAAGCATATGATATGCTATCAAGTCAGTGTGCATTACATTAACACTAGACACAAGAGGGAGCGACACCTTTTATTACTTTTCTCAAGTATTACTGTGTTTCCATGTAGGTAGGTATAGGCCTAAAGCACTGCCCTGCCAACATCACCTCCTGTTGCCAGTGCAGGTAAAATAAGGTTAGAATCAAGTCCAAAATACACCACTCTAAGCTCTTACTTCACCTTGCAGGGGCGTTAATATAAGGCTTTAAAGCCAAAAGAGCAAGGATGCTCTTGGAACAACTCATACATAAAAAAACAACTTGCAGCTGCAGCTCTGGAGAGCACCAAAACAATATTACTGTGGGCGGAAAGAACAGCAGCCTGTTCTTCAAAAACGGATGGCTGAGTTAACTTGATTTGATTATTGACCATTTGTTATTAGCTTGTATTTTTCTAAAATGCATGTGGAGCTGCTGTCACATTAGAAAGCTCAAACATGCAAAAAGCAGGCTTATTCTGAGTCAGCTGCATTATCAGAGCCAGACCTTTTCAAATTCCATCCGTATATCAAACATTCAGATCTTCTCCAACCATACCAGAGTATTTTTAGTTAATCTAATCTTTCCTTAATCATGCTAAAATTGGAAGAAGAAAAAACTTTATTACAATGAACATTTTGTAGATAGGTTCAGTATAAGCATATGAGCACATACATTCATAGAATCATTATATGTTAATAAACAATTTAGACAGCATTATGCTTATTCAAAATAGTTGCATTTGAATGAAAATGCACTGCAGGATGTTGAAGAATCACCAACCAAGATGCTAGTTTAGTGACATAATAGAAAATACAATTCAATCAAATAAAACTGATACAACTACAACAACAAAAAAACAATGCAAATGTAATAATATGTACTTCCATGGTCAAATCTAGAAGTACTTTAGCTTACGATGAGCTTGAACAAAAGTTAGCTTAATCATAACATTTTTTTGATGATTCAATGTGTAAATTCAAAATAATGAAAAAAAATTCTGAATTATGAACACATTTTTTACACATGAAACTTGACAGAGTCGGATAGATGTCAATGTCATTTCTTACAAACGATCTGTTGCCTATTAAAGGGATTGGTAGGGTGTGTCATTTCATAGTTAGAATATTTTTTTGATTGGAAAAATTCCTGTTTTTAATAAAGGTTTGCTCTGCAGCTTGGGAAAAAAGGTGCCTTCTCTAACTTTACATGTCATGCAAGCCAATCAAATAAGCAGTGATTATGGTTTTAACTTTTCACTCTTATTGCCATACCTTCAGAATAACATCCCAATGTTAACGAATAAAATAATAAAGCAGTCCTCCACATTGCATTTAAAAAAACATAGTAGTTGGATGGAAAGTAGCACGTAAGCAAGTATTTTAGCTGCTTAATATCATGTTATAGCCTGGATCAAATTAAGCAATGTACAAAGAACAGGACCCAGGACAGAGCCAGGAACCACGCAACACCTTCTGATGAACTTCTGCAAATAAACCAACTTGAAAACACATGTGATATCTAAGTACTCTGCAGCTGACAAACCCATACACTTTGTATTTGGTATGATTATTTATGGGTAACAAAAACATGCTACTAAACACACACAGAAAAGTCTCTGCATGTTTGTTTTCTTACAAATATTACTGGATTCTTTTTTTTGGGTCCTTCATGTCATTCTTCACAGGGAGCCATCACGAGTCTGAGCTCTGCGGGCTCAATCACTTTTATTCTGCGTCTTTGAGATTTACAGCTTCACCACCATGCCAAGACATGATGCTAACTTCAGGGTTGGAAAAGCTACAATCATTGCCACCATAACCAGGGTGGGAAGCTGTTATTTTATTTTTTCAGTCCACAGGCCACAGAGTTTGGTGGGTCCCACATTTTTTTATCCACTTTCACATTTTCAGAATGGATACTAAAAATATCTTCAGTGTCTTGACAAAGTCACTTATGAAAAAACTAACGGGTCGCATTGAGAGCAGCTGGTAAATGTAATTGCTGTTTTTGTTACGTTGAACTAAAGATACATTTTAAACTGACAATTTTCTATTTAAATGACATAACATTGTATTGTATCTTATTGTAAACAAAAAAGCAGTAACAAAAGGTTGTGTCCTACGTCAATCTGGTTCTTAAATGTATATGAGGCTGTCATTTTCAGCAGCACCTTTTGGCTTTGAGCCAAAACTAAGGGAGAACAAATCAGCTTGAAGCAAACTGTTACAACAAGGAGCAAATGAAACAACAAAAGAAAAAGAGCACGCAGCAGAACTTCAGCTGCCTCAAAATATTACAACCTCATTTTTTTGTTTTCCTTTTACTGTCCCATTTCTCTTAACTGGATTTAACTTGTATCTACAGTCTCTACTACCCCGAGTTGAATTTGATCAATTACTTGATGTTCTACTAAAATTGATAACATTGCTGAATGAAACAAAACCCAAGCTTAAAAATGCTGAACTTGAGTTGTACTCTGAGGTGATGACCAAATGTTTACCAGTATGGCTGACAGTCAATGAAGCAGGAAACAAAAAATGTTGCTGGGGGGGATTTTGTCATCTTTCAAATGCAGTCTTGTTCCTTTGGAAATCGTCTCCAATTGTGTTCCAATCATTACAAACATCACATCATTTGCTCCTGTGTTCCCAATAAAAGAAGGAACAAACAGCAGGCCTCCTGGGTTCAAGCTCATGTCACAGAAACCTCCCTGCTTAGAAAGACATGAAATCCGTGAATCTTTTTTATTATTACTCAAAGCAACTGAGTAAGCAGGATAATATTAATATGTTCACAACAGAATCAGCTGTTGCAGCCCTGGTTTGTGACCTGACTATACATAACATGTTTCTCAGATTGTATCCCTGCTGTTGTGATAAAATGCAAAGAAATCCATGATGGGACTCATTTAATGGACCAAAATACGGTTTAAGCTGTATCCCTGTCCCATATCTTTTAACATGGAGCATGAATGTAACGTTAGATAAACGAAACTGTGGCTACAGTACATACTGGGTGTTCCCCTTCCTCTGTCGTCAACAGTCTTTAATTGTATTTTCCGACGTGGTTTAAGGCATGCAATTTGATGTTATAAAGATGAACGTTGCTTCTGGTCAGCGTACGTCGTTTCCCGATGAAGAGCTTGATAAAGTTCATTTCAGAAAGCATTTACAGTGGTCTCTCTGATGATTCCTATGCAAACCCAGCAGCCATGACGAACTTCATGGCCCCATGCACAGCCTAGCAATGAGAAATACTGCTGCTGTGTGTTGTTATTGTTGTCTTTATATTTATATTGTCATATAAACGCAATTGGATTTGTAGCTTATCTTGGGGGATGGGTCTATTTCCACAACAGAGAGCTTTTCCGGAAATGCACCAAAAACATGCACAATAATAAACGTCAACTTAAAAGTGTATGCTACCTGAACACCTCAGTGTGGTAACACGGCGTTTAAGATGTTGTTGTTATCGCTAGCTAGCTAACTTAGCCTGTATTTCACCTTTGAATTCTCAACCACGTCGCCATCTTGCAAGGCAGATTTTCAGCGTAGACCGGGGCGCTTAAATAGCGTGCTAATTAGACATGTTGCTTTTGTGCATGTTAGCGATTTGTACTCACCTCATATTTAGAAAATATACCGATGGGAGAGAAAGGTATCCCTGGGCAGAATTATGTGTAAATTGTTGATTGTAAATCCGCGGGTTATGAGCTGTGGACGACCAGGCAGACTGAAGGCTGCGCCGCATTTGTCGGTCGATGTCCTGACAGGGTAAAATAAACTGTCCCTACTCGGTTGAATACACAGAGTACTCTTACTGCTCAATAAATGTGTATGTACAAAGAAGACTAAAACCTCCAGAGTGTAAAAGTAAGCGGCTGTTATATGACTCTTTTGATAAGTACTTTTAAAAAATGAGTTTGGATTTTTATATACCTGCAAGGATGAGGCAGTGTGACAGCTAAATAGTCCCCTCCGACAGGGTAATGTTCCTGGTGTTTGTCATTTTCACTTTTTAGATACACACATTTCGCCTGATTTATATGACTTTATTACACATTTTCCAGGTCATATTTATTTAAATATGACAGAAGATTATTCTGTATCGTATTTATATTTTTGTTCTCCTAATATGTTGATTTAAACTCAAATGAACGGAGAAAGCGACAGGGACTCCAAGTGAGTAAAATACATTATTGTGGGACTAATGTGGGCAGCTATTGCTTTGTTTGACTTGATGTGATACTTATAGCATCCTCTGAAGAATGGGTAACCTTAAATATCTCAGACAGACTGCATAATGTGTTTTTTATTTACACGTGGAACCATTTGCATGTTAGACTTTTGTCCCTACACGGATTGTTTACGGTAACGGTCAAAATAATGAGTGTTTACCTGGCTGTCTTCATAGTTTTATCCTATTTGATTTGGATAAAATGCCTTTACTATCGACATCGGCGCACTTTGGTGAAGTCGTTGAAACACGTAATGAAGGTTTCGTCGAGCAGAGACACAGCCTGCGCAGATGTCAGAGCTCTGGTTGTTACTGCGCATCCGGATGATGAATGTATGTTCTTCGCGCCAACAGTCATAAGACTCGTTCAGTTAAATGCCAGCGTCCATTTGCTGTGTTTGTCTGAAGGTACGGTGACAGCACTCTGTTGTCTGCATATATATAGTGGTAATAAGTCAGAGCACAGTTAGAGAGAAAGATAAATGTAGGCTTGAATGAATGAAAGTGAAACAGCAGCTCTCATAAAACAGTGGCGCTGCTTTGTCATCCATTGAGCAGAACATCCCGTTATATAGCACAGTGTTTGCATTATCAGTGTCAGGATTAATGGTGTTTGCTATGGATACAGCGACTGTGTCTGACTAAATAACTCATAGTATTATTCTGATAGATGCGGTGCCTTAAACTGGTTTTGATTAACCACGTTATTCATGAATTCATTAGTTTAAAATGTTGCTGCGAATCTACCTGAAGAGCATTTCTGTTTGAAGTCATGCTATGTTGTGTCAGCCTAGAATCAGGATTCAGGAAGTTGTTTGCTGGTGTTTTACTTGTGACTAAATCACTCTGCTGTTGACTATTTTATGAGTTAAGAAAGTCAGTCTTTCTTTTCCCACTGGTGATTAGAAAGAGTTGTATTTGGGTAAAATAGGGAAAGCCTAAGAAAGATGGGTAAAGCAACACAATCAAATAATACAAATCACACAAATATGAAACTAGGCTTTCTAGGTAATGCTAATGTTGGTGTCCATCAACTTAAAACCCCAAATAGCCAAATGTGACTTTGGTGAACTACAGGCAAGTATAAATGTAATTTTTAGAAAGTAAAAGCATCAACCTTTGTCACCGAATCTACTCAATTTCCAAAGGTGTCATTGTTTGTTGTACTAATAAAAAAAAATCAGTGCAGCACTTTATTCCATTTAGATCCAACTTAACTGATGTTTGAAGACCATTATTACACAGCTAAAGAAAATATGATATTTCAAAATAACTAATATAGACCTGTATTTATATTTTCCGTTCATTATGATACATCTAATTTGTCCTCCAAATATACAGGAAACTACTACAAACAAGGAGCTCAGCGTAAACAAGAGCTTCTCAACAGCTGTGCCGTGCTGGGGATACCAGAATCCAGAATCACCATAATAGACCATAAGTAAGCAACCGTCTGCACCAAATACACAACATGCAAATTGCAATGCAAGTTTGTGTTCGCACAAGAGCTTGCACTGTTGATTATTCAGATTTGTGTGTTAAACATGTTTGTTCACATCCATTGCTCACTTTGATTATGATTTAAAACTGAGGCTCATTGTTGGTTAAAAACAAAATGTACTTATGCTCCCTTTAGTTCAGGAGTCAGGTTCTCAGCATGTCGGCCTGTTGGAGCCCATCTGTCCCCTCCCCACCACCCAGTGTCTGTCAGAACAAATAGAGAGTTGATCACAAATCACACCCATCTATTCTCACTACAACAAAGCTGCCCTGATGTGTTACCTCTCGGTAACTGGGGAAATAAATTAGATGACATGCGGCCTAAAATTCCTGAATATACGGCAGCTTTTTAAAACTAAAATATGATGCATGTTGCAATGTTTTAGGCATTTTTTTAGCAAGTTAAAATAGTTAAAATAGTTGTGATCAGTATTTTTTTGTGTGTAATTCACTACAAATCATAGGAAACTTGTTCCAGTGAAGATAAAATTACACTGATTGGAAAAGGTAAATGTGAGACATTTGCACCACATATGTCTGCATCTTCACAACTAGAAACAATGTAGTAAGTTCAGTGACGTATGGCTCAACCTTTTGTGCAGTTAACTATAATGATTGGTCAAATTTGTGGAAAAGTTGCATTGATTGGACAAAATACCAAGGTTGCGCAGAAGTCTCAGGGGTTGGTTGAATTTGCGTTTCCTGTAGGGACTGATCAACCTGCTTGAGCAGTCACGATGGACTAGTCAATATCAATCATTCCTAAGGGGGATTTGGGTACATTTGGATGACTGAGGTCTAACAATTAAATGATTCTTCCTCACAACTAAATGAAAGTACTGGTGCAACGCATTGTTTAGAAGCCACTGAGCAAGGTAGTTCAGATTTGTTGAAAACAAGCCTGAGATGGTAATTTGGGGGTTCCATACCTATGTGTCTATTCAACTTTTAGTGTTTCTTGTGCTGGCAATGTTTTAGCATAGCACCCAGAGGTAGAGGGTGAAATGAAGGGTGCTACTCTCTCCTCCCTGGCAAGTTATTTGTGGATTGAGAAAATATATTGGTTAGAAAATATGCACGTTCCAGCTTTGTTTGTTAACTCTCATTAATCTTAGAGTACACTACAGGAACAAGTATCTAATAAGGTTTTTCTTTCACAACAAATGAAAATGAAACTTTTTGAGCCACAAGTAAATTTACCTTTTTACTTGTCCGGGTGACCTGCTTTCGCTATTTTATTTTTCTCATAACAGACCGCTATTCGAAATGCCATATGGTTATTGTTGTTTTTTGCCTTATGTGATGTCGTAACACATAATGGCGAACTCTGCGCCCCAACTGGGCCAGTTGGAGGAATGAGCAGTCAGCTGTCAATGGTGGAATAAAACTGTGAATCACAGCAACCATGAGAGATCTTTAAACATACAGTTAAAAATGTGGACAAAAATATTAGGCTGATGGGTCCTGTAGTATTAGTGTGGACAGACTTACATGTGTCTAGTGGAGATGATAAAATATTTGTATTTTTGTCACCATGGAATGATATAAAGATGTATATACAGCTATAGCTCTTTCCCTCATATCCATTGTCATTTCACATTCAAAGCTGTGAGAGAAGTGGGAGTAGAACTTCAAACTGCATTGTTTTCCAAATTCTTGTGGAAAACGCTCTTCTGTTTTCTCCTATATTTTGTTGTTGATGCAGCTGTAAGACTCTCTAGGCTCTGGCTATTGGCAAGGTCAAGTTACAGAGAAGGCAGTGGTAAGAGGTGATGTAGAAAAGGAGGATTTTTTTTCCCCCTGTGGATCAATCCTGCAACTTCCCTTGAAAATGTTTTGAGTTTCTAAGAACCGCGGGGCTGCCTACATGTGAGTCTCTATGTGTTTGCTCACCAAGAGAGGCTGTATGAACTCTGGCACTAACCTGGAACTCACAGTAATAAGCTGGCAGCCTGCCCAGGTTGTCTGCCCTAGAGAACATTGTTTGTGTGTGTGTCTGTGTATAAACACACACACACGCACAGACTTAACAGTTTTATCATCTTGTGCACACAGAATATAGCTGAACTTTGATCTTAGTACTGTCTGCACTTCTGCTGAACTGGAGTGTAGCCCGTTTTCCCTTTCTGTGTATTCTGTTGTTTGCCCAAAACACACACCTAATCAGCACTTTGAGAGCCCAAGCCCCCCCCGCTCTCGCTCTCGCTCTCTCTCTCTCTCTCTCTCTCTCTCTCTCTCTCTCTCTCTCTCTCTTCTCACTGCTCCCTCCCTCTGTTTCACCCCTCCTCCTCCTCCTCCTCCTCCTCCCCTCCTCCTCCTCCTCCTCCTCTGTCCATGTCTGCTGAAGCCAACTGCCAAGGACTGTGGGATACATTTTGGCAAAGCTCTGAGCACTGCTAATGTAGGTCATTCCAAACTGTTTTTGTCTTTGTGTGTCTGTACATGGTTAGCCACACTTTGGCTTTGCTCTTAACCTTCTCTGGCCAAGTATGTGCAGATGTACATCCTTGGCTTGACCTTTCCCTGTTTTTCTTAATGGTCATTTTATTGTGCACAGAGTAAGAAAAAGATGCATTGCAAACTTGGTAGAGAATAGAAAAAAGACCATTTGAATAGAAACAAAAGCTCAGTGCGTCTTATCGAAGTAATTTCAGCATTTACACTCAGTTGCCAGTTTATTAGGTATGCCTAGCTAAAACAAATACACTCTGCAATTATTCCTACCAGCATGTAGGTTATAATGATATGTTTTTGTTTTGAGGCTGTAGTTTGTGGTGTAGTTGCATTATATTGATACTTTGTATCTATCCTCATTTATATAAATGGACAAAATGTAGGAATATGTACATGTTCATTAAACTACTTATAAATGGGTTTTGCTGGACCACTAAACACAGAGTGAGGGATTTCATTTATTACAGTTCTTAAATAGCTTGTACATCATAGTCCAAGTGTTTTCTAGGAAAATAATTGCGAAGTTCTTTTTCATCCGTTATGATTCCTGTATTTTCTCGACTGCTTTAATTGCATTAACCTATGAAAGTGTTGTCGATGAGGAAACTGTAGAGTATATGAAGAAAGATATTGGACTTTGGATCTACATAGTAAACATATCATGACTTTTGTTGTTTTTGCAACTGTAAAACAATACTTGTGTAAGCTCTAGTTATTTTGGAAATAACTGTTAAACTACAGAGACTAAATCACTGTCAGACCTTAGATGGATAATGGGTTAGACAATAATGACTGGAGGTGGTTATATACAGTACTTGCGCTTCTGATCTCCAGGCAAATCTGTTATGCGTTGAAGGCTTACAATGAAGTCATCAAAGATTATGTCAAGTCTAAAACAAGCACAGTAGCCATGAAAATGAGCGCCTTGCCTCAAGAACTGAGATTTTTATGTGATGCTATCAAAGGACAAAACCTTTGTGGGCTCAAAATATTTGCCTTGAGTTTGTATGCCAAGCTGGGTTTTATTTCTTTTGTAATGCAAACACAAACCAGCAAGTGTGTTGTGCCTTAGAAAGTTAGCCATCGCACTTAAAATCCTGTCATGGTTCAAATTAATGTAATGCTGGCAGTGTATTTGAATAAGACCAAAAGCGATTCATATCATCTTGTTATAAGAAATAATGGTTCCCTGGGGAGTTTTTGACCTCTGGTAGTGTTATGGAGCAGTTGTTCTATGAGTGGCTTGCTGTTTATGCTTGTTTACAAGAAAACTCCACAGGTCACCTTTAATTAACATTGTCATCTTACAAGTGGAGTGAAAATATTCAAATATATATAAAACCGGGTGAAACAAACTAGAAATGAGCAATGAGTAGTCAATACCAGACTAAATGAGCGTTAAGCTGTACTTTTGCAATATGGGCTGTGACTATGTACTGCTATCTCATTCACCAGGGTAGGGTGGTGCACAGAATCCACTAGACTTTCACAGCTAAAGTCTCAACTTTACAACAAAAGTCCAGCGCGCAGTGTGAGTTGTGTCACGATGATATGAGTGAGACTTGCTCACGCACAACCATAGCCTATGGAATAACAGGAATAACATGTGAATTCTGTTTTAAAATAGGATTTTCCCTTTAATGCTCACTGAATAGGACAGCTGTGTTGACAGTATCTGGGGCCCCAGTGCATGTTGGGGCCTTTGTGATCAAGCTCGATCTGAGTATGCTCCACTTGCACTGGCTTGACCTCTGTCTGCTCCCTGGACTCGATTATAGCTGCTCACTGCACAAATCCAACCATTCCACTTCTTCATTACATTATCCATCAGACTGAACTGAGGCAACTCTCAACTGTCTCACCCACTGCATTTCTTTCTCATTTTAACCATTTGACTCCATCCATGATAACTTAGTTGAGTTAAATAAATCTTCAATCTCAAACAGAAAGCTTTTGTTTTTCATTGAATTCCTGTAATTCTCTGTTTGCATGTATCACTCTGGAAAGAAAAGACATATTTGCTGCAGTTAGCACTCATTGATCAGTGGTAAAAATAGCCCTTGCTGATTTTTAAGCACATGGCAGGGCGCAGTAAATAGTGGTGAGATGTTCCAGCCTTAGCACTGACCTCTGGCTGTGTGTTTCCAGTTGCTTTTCACATTCAGTGCCTCCCACAGCCAGCAACAAACTTAAATTTTGTCACATTATATTCTTCTTTTTCTGCACAACTTATTTCAATCAAAACAACATTATTTCATGGTTATTTTCATGAGGGTTTATTACCTCAACATGGGTGAATATTGGCAAAACCTGCAACCACAAATGTCTCCAAATCATTGTGAAACAACCTGTGTCTGTTGGTGTTGTTACTATAGTTGTAACTGCCTTATTACAGTGGGATATTGTGGGCGTACTGTCAGTTTGTAGTGGCATCTCAGCCATTCCCAGCAGGACATATAATCTGACTGTGTGGACAAAAGTCTGGCAGTTTCGCAGGCCTGTGGTCCATGTGACCAGACTAAACAAGCCTTCTCTGACACACATACACATTACACACACACACACACACACACACACACACACACACACACACAGAATCCCCTTACTGGGCCAAAGTTCAACAACTGCATACAGATGCCTGCAAGCAATTAGACATCCACATGCAAAGCTACAAAGGGGGAGCTGTGGAGGTTACTTTAGGACATTTTGCACTGTTGCCATGGTGAAGCTGACACTCTGCCTGCATCCTGCTTTAGAAAGGTCAGGTGTCTTATATCTTTTGTTCATTTTTCTTTTTTTCACCCCTCCTTGCAGGCTTGGGCTTAGCTGTGGTTGTCAAGTTGTAAGGCCAAACGTCTAAAATAATAAATGAATAAATGCAGTGGGGAAAAAAATGCAGTATTCAAAAAACAGAGTTAGATAGCTGTGAGCTCAGCGTGATATTTCAGTACTTAATATACATGTACTTTGGCCAAATTCTAACAGAATCCTCTACTTGTTTCTAGCAGACAGAAATTAGGACATTATCCTTGTGTTTTAATAATTAATTAATTAATTAATTAACTAATTAAAATGATTTAACATTTGTCTAAACAAGATTCCATTTCACAGTGTCATTGTAAACCCACACACAGCCCTTATGATATGTCACTGGTATCAAAGTGTCACAGCAGTGCATTTATTCATTCATTCGATGACAGACAGTTTTAAACTATCTCTGAACCCCTGACCTTCTGCCCCTTCTCCCTGTGACATAGCCAACCCCCACCTCACCACCCCTTACACCAGAGCCTGACCCTCACATCACTGGCAGCCAATAGATTTGTGGCCTAATCCATCACTTCCCCTCTAATAACTCAACTGTCCTGACTCATTGTTAGCAGTAAAGGGGAGGGGTACAACTGTTGACACACACCTACCCCCACTTTATGCACATGCATGTCACTCGTGCTACCCCGTTTGTACAACAACACGTCATGTCATTGATCTGCCTGCTTATCTCGTTGAACCAAGACCCTCACAGTTTACTATTCCAAACTGTCCTGTCAGTTTCCTTTGTTAGTTGTGTTTTTGATCAACATAAAGCAGAGAAACGATACATGACAAACTTGATCTGCTCCATTTGAAATGCAATCCTTCAAGACTTTGTTTTTTATGTGAACCATGTTGGCCCACCTCATATCTGAGTCTGCCTGACTAGGTTTTTAAGCACATTTCTCCCTTTATTTTTTGTGGCTGCTGTCTCAAGTTCATGTGGGACATTGAACAACCATAGAAAGCAATGCTTTTATTTTCTAAACTGAGGGGAAAAGGCAGTCTGTGCATGTTTAGTAAGGCCTAAAGCTTGAGTTGGCCATGTGTGATGTTTGATGTACGCTCCATGTTGTCTCCAGGCTGCAGTCACAGATGAACATGATGCTAAGGGCCTTCCGACCCTTAACCCCTAGACTTCCCAGCAGCACTCCCTTGTGTTTGCATTCCACAACAGCCTCTTTTTTTTCTTTTTCAAATGCCTGGTTAAATCTGCACTGTGCAATCTGGTGCTCAGAAAAGAATAAGACAGCTCAGCCTAACACCCAGTGGGTTTAATGCATTGTGTAGAATGCTCTTGAGTTCTCATTAAAAACTGTTGTATCTAAGTAACTTAGTAGATAACCAGGATCCCTTTCTTTGCCCTCCAGAAAACTTCCAGACGATCCCAAAGCAGAATGGAGTGTCTCATTGGTCTCTTCTATAATTGTGAAGCACCTAAGAGTTCACTCCTTCAACATGGTATGCTCAGCTCTAAATTCTTTCCTTTCAAAGTAGTGGCTTTTCTGCCACTTCCTGTTTGATGTTAACACACAATTTCCCTGCTATTCTGTGTACAAAATCTATGTATTGTTTTGTTTTTACCATATGTTTTGGCTCCACAGCTTTCTTGCTCATTATCCCAGTTTTACTGTGGTCTGTGTAATAGTCCTGTCAGCCGCTGTCTTTTTTTGTCCACCTCAGACTGTACTTTGAGCCTCCCTGAAAATGAGGGGAAGTGGCCTCTGCTGCAGTAGAAAGTTTGGACTCTTTTTCTGTGTTTACACACAGATCCTTATCTGTCCCAGTGCAGTTCCGCACTATTAGCTAATGGGAATGTGGCAAATTTAGAATCAAAGAATTTTCATCCTGTCTATCTTAACAGGGGCAAATATAGTCAAATGCTCCGACCAACAGAAAGTACAGCAGCAATATCAACAAAACCCACAGTTCTGTAGGTAGGATGATTACATACCGCTGGGTTCTTCTATCCTGTAGTTGCTGATCTCTTTATGTTATCAAAGGTGACAAACAAACACACCGTCTCCTCCCATCCTGTCAGGCTCTGCAGCACAAAAATGCCTCCAGACCAAAAAGTAGACTGGAGAATCATAAACATCTTCTCTACACACATAAACATCTTCTCTATTGAATATATACACCTAAATTACTTTTTTCTGCTCTTAAACTGAACTATATTGTTTCCTTGTTGTGACACCGTGCCAATCTACTGCTTTTCCATATACAAGCCAGCAAGAATGAAAAGATTCAAAGTTCATAAGTTAATTATAAAATGTGGTGGTTGGGAGCTAAGGACATAGTCATGGTAGAATACTCCTGAGCATACCAAATGCCAAGTCTTTAGTCAAGCACTTTTTCTTTCCCTTTGACCTGATTTTTTTTTTCTCTTTATTCCTCTGGTGTGCAAGCATGCAAACAGAAAAAGGTTTTTAAATATCAGTTGTCAGCTGCCAAGCAGCTCCATAGTCAGACACAGAAACCCTTCCACTAACCCAAGAAAAATCTCTCCCTCTGTTTTTGCCTCCGTTTATTTCAGTTCACTTTTAGATACCCAGATTCTGGCTCTTCACCCACACAATGAGATATTTTGTTGTTTCAGGTGCTGACCTTCGATGGAAGAGGAGTGAGTGGCCATGGCAATCACACAGCCCTCCATAAAGCTGTCAGGTACTGACTGAACTTTAAAGCTTTGATTTTTTTTTTTTTTTTTTAAATCCCACAATTTAAAGATGCCATCCTCAGGGATATTGTGTGGCTTACACATGCACACAGAAACCACTCGACAATCATAAAATACCATCCAGGAAAATGCACAACATTTAGACTTGCATCAACATCAATCTTTCCAAATGTTTCCACACACACACACACACCATGTTTTTCAGAATTGGTCTGTTACATAGCTGAGAGGTCATCCAAACAGAGTCCTCAGAGGCACTCGGCTTTGCTCCCAGAGAGCAGCAGTAAATCCTGTCCCTGAAGTGGTAAGGTGGGAGGGCAGTTCTGGTTTGGAGAGGCCAATGAAGCAAGTTGCATCAGACTGTTGTTTTTTTTTTTGTGTTTTGCACCATGAAGTGTATGTTGCTGTCCCCATGGTGCACTGATGCCTTAATTGTCTGCTGTGTTAGTCATGGTCTTTTCCCTCACTAAGCCTATATGGCTCTCTGTCAATCTGTGGGCCTCATCTGTTGATAAGATGTGAGCTCTCCAAATCACATCTCATGATTCCCATTAGGCTGGAACCCAGAGGGGCTGTGCGCTAGTTTCACATCGCTCTAAAGCTCAATGTTTGATGTTGGGTTTTGTTTTTGTCAAAAATGTTAACAGCTATTGCACATGGAAATGAAAGTTTGAAAGGAAAACTTGACTGTGCTCCCACCAAGACTTGAAGACAAGTTACTGTTGTAGCAGTAGAATATGAAATCGTGTTTTTGCTATACAAAAAATACACAAGACCTGAACAACATATATAATAGTGGATGTTTAGCACTAGCTTGGCTGCAGCACTCCATGGCCTTTCCTATGGGCTTCTAGTCGCTTATCTGTTTGTGTTGTAATCAGTGTAACCAAAACTATAATCTCAGTTACATATTGGCAAGTAGAACCATCACATTGTTTTTGTAAAGGTTGCCAACACAAACCCTCTCAGTAGTTTGTTTAATCTCTTTGATTACATCCTTGACAGTTTCTGTGGGTAACATTGGTATTCTCTCCATTTGCAGCCATCTTGCTTCTACTGGACAAGTACCCAACGGTAGGTTTGACACACTTTCAAGTTGTTCATATTTTTCAAAATCTGCGTCCAAAGTATCACGGATTGGATTTAATAGTCACTCTTAGAAAGGTTGTCTCAACTGTCTCAAAATTCTTGAGCCAGTTGTTCAAGCAGAAACAGTCTCCACTAGATATGTGAATTACAATGAAACTAAGTACATGTGCTCAAACAAAAGTTGTATTAATCATTAAGCTTTAAGTAGCACTTTAAACTAAAGACACAGACTGTTTCACAATCAGATAAGACAGGAGTGACGTCCTCACATGAGAAGCACCACCTCTCCAGTCCTCATTGAGAACCTTGGAAAGTCCTGTAAACACTGACTCAGGCTGGGTATTTTGTTAATGCACAGCGCCCTCTTCTGTCCAAAAGGGCTGCATGATTCTTGTGTCTATATACATTTTGGTCTGCTGGTGGCAGCATGAGGCCAGTTGGATATCAGAAACATCAGTTGGAAAACAAATGTTTGTTTGTTTTTTAACCATGTTCCTCTTAAAATACATATGACGGCTTTATTCCAGATGTTAGTAGTTTCAAACTCTCTTTTGTTGGCAGATGTTAAAATCTGTCTCTTCATATATTTACTGCCCAGGCATGCTCAAATTGCTAGTTTGGTAAACATTAAGGTCCACAGAGCACACCCACATAAATGTTTGAATAGACAGGACGATAAGGAACAAGCTGAGCAGGTCCGTGTAGTTAATCATATATGAGATCTCAATGGTTGGACTGTGCTGTTGAACAGCAGGAAGATATTATCATCTGAGTCCCGAGGCTGCAGCACACACACTCTTTAGTTAGAGCAGAATGACTTCAGTCTGCCTTGCCCTTTTCAGCGAGCAACCTTAAAAACAGCAAGTAGGTCATTAATCGTGCTCTTTGGTTATTTATTACCAGGCATTTACACCTCACCTGTTTACTGGTCTCACTGTAGCCTCCAGGAGAGGCGGCAGAGAATTAGGCCCAATGTGACTGTAATAAGCCTCCTCACCTGGCTGTACAGCAAGACTCCCTGCCTGTTAGACAGCTTTAAGCCTCTTGTGCCCCATAAACTCCTGCTTCAAGACAAGTGTTAGGGTGAAAACTTGAGTACTATTTTAACACTGTAATATAATGGGATATTTCTGTAGCAGGTTATCCAGTCTTATTTTCTGACATCAGAAAAATAAAGTTGGTGTAGATATGCTATTGTGTGGTGACATGAGGTTGCTTCATAATAAAAACATTTGAACAACCTGAGAGAAAGGCCTAGTTATCTGTCTGCTGCTGTAGTGAGTGTTTAACATATTAACAGCTGACTGGGTCTCTGTCTGTTCTCCCAGACTGCTGTCTGCTCTCCCTGGTGACTGTTGGCCTCCTCAGGAAGTACACCACCTTCCTGGAGCTTCCTCTCAGCTGGCTGCTGCCCTCATGTCTCTGCTGTGTTATAGGCTCACAGGGATACAGGCAAGCCAAAGTAAGCCTCAAAATAGACACTTTGTTGGCAAAGATGTGTCACAGTCTACTATTAGAAAGGGCACATGTTTCAGCACATTTTAATAAGGCTATATACAGTATAAGTGCTGAGTGGAGAAAAAGTTTGAAATTATGTCTCATCAAGCTAATGTTATAGAAATAATAAAAAAAAGAAATACATTTACACAGATCTTTTTTTTAATACTACTGCTGTTAAATGAGATTTTACAATTATCTTGTTGGGGCTTATATAACCTCTCAAACAACCCTCTTTTCTTTTCAGGATGCCATGTTTTGCCATCGCTCTCAACTCCTGTGGTTTCGTTACCTCTACATCGCCTTCTCTCGGTACATGTTCATAAACACATTCCAAATTATCCCACAAGGACCCAAGAACCTGAAGATCTATTAAAGTTCAGATCATCCAGATGCACTGATTGTTACTGTGTTAGTCGTCCCGCTGCCTAACTACTCAGATACTGTGGTCGGAGTGAATGTACTAGCTGTTTACAAATCTGATGAGCTATTTTGCTCACAGTGTAATGTAGCCTTTTTTCAAAAGCACTTTCCTTAAATACAACTGGCAATAACTTTGAAATAACAAAAACAGAACATCTTTATTGTTTTGAGTCAAAACACTGTATAAAACCAAGTTATCCTATTATTTCAAAGATATTGTACAGTATTTCTGATTTACAGCTAATAAAAAAAGTTTGATTCTTGTATCAGAGTGGTGTTATTTAGTTTCTCTCAGCTGTGTGTCTGCTGCAGATTTAGACATGTCTCTGATGCTCTTGTGAGCTTGCATGCTTTCTTCCCACTTCTCCCCACAAAACTTCTCCACTGTGACACCGCGGACGGTACCTGGATCCAGACAGTGTGGAGCGACACCTGGGGACAAAACAACAACAGCTCATTGAATTGTGTATGAACAAAACAGTCCATTGTCTCCTGCACATTTAATTGACAACCTGTCTATACAGGTTTGATCAATACAAAATATTAGGTTTCATGGGTGGTTTCCTGAGATCACTAGTATCTCCCATTGTGAACACAACATTTCTGTTTTCTACAAATACCATAAAGCTATGGCATTAAAGAGCAGGCTGGGTTGGTTAGTTTGGTGTAAACACCACAGAGGTAGTTTGGAGTAAACAGCAGGATGATGAAATAAGTTTACAACACATGAGAATGGTGTGACTGTCTTGTGTCAGCAGTTAGCGGTCATACCATATCCATCAGGGTTGGAGCGCGGGGTGTAGAAACTTTGAACTCCACAGGTTTTACAGAAGGTGTGTTTAGCAACGTGAGTGTTAAAGGTGTAAATGGTCAGATTATCTGACCCCTGGGAAGAAGAAAAATGTCTTATTTACTAAAAATGTACTTTTTAAGTGAAACTGAATAAAGTATTGCTTGAGTTTACTACCTGTAAGAGTGTGAAGTGATGTTTTGGAACAATGAAATGATAGTTTTGTTTCTTTGTGCAAATGCTGCAGCTTGAGAAACAGACATGAATCAGTTTTTTAATTTGCCAAAAAGTATACAAGTAAAGAAAACGATAGTTGTAGAATTCATGTTCATTTTTAATCCAAACGTAAAAATGTAGCTTGTGTGTTACAATTACATTTTTAGGCAGGAGACTGCCAATGAATTTTAGATGTACATATCTCACATGTATTATTGAAGATTATGAGACAATATCAGTGAGTTTAATATCCATACTTGCACTCAAAAACATGGAGGTCTGGGGGATTCCAGACTTCAAATCTAACAGCCCCACAGTGGCAGCCGCCTGTATGTTTCACAAGATCCATTCTATGGAGAAAATAAGAAACCATCATGATGAATACATATGTTCATATTTGAGTTATTCTGGGATGTGTAGCGTTACTTAAGTGACCTTGATGTCAACAAGAAAACAACAGGGAAGGGGTAACCCAACTGTTCTGGTGAAACTGGTGTGACGTGTTTATTGTGAAACCTGTTGACGTGGAAGTGAACGTCCCACCCTAAATCACCCTGTCAAAGAAAACACAAGTCAACGTCCATCACTGATAAGAGTCACATTTACATTAAAAACCTCTCTGCTAGTTAACCTTTGACACAGTCGCAGCTATCAATGTAATCAATGAATCTGTAAATTCAATTCAAAGGTGGGTACCTCTAAGAAAAGCCAACGTCAAGTTTGTTCTGCCAAGCCACAGACACTTTCTTTCACGTGATAATAGTCAGCGTCCACGGGACTCGGCTAGGCCTGTATCCTGCTTGAGAGATCTTTTTTCCTGGAACACTGAGTCAGTCAGTAATTATTCCATGCAAGGGGCAGGGCAAAGTACAGCAGACTTGCACAAACACATTCCTCAGAGGTTGAACTAGTTCAGCCAGACGCTCTGCTCTGTGCTGGAAAGCACTAGCACGGTGCATCATGGGTTGGGTGTCATATGACAGGGTGCTGCAGGGGTGGGGAAAGGGAATGCTGTGACCCAAATACATAAATTAGGACTATCCCAGCTGTATTATATCTATGACCCAGAAATAGAACCCAAGTAGACTACAGACCCCCATCTGAGTTTTTGCTATTATTATTATTTAGTTTACAGTTGTCTATAAAGTGGTCAAATCACTGGTTGCTACTTGAAGATGCCAGTAATCTGTGCACTCTTGACCATGTCACAGTCCTGTAATAGTTACCATAACCAACTTTGGAGACTGACCTAAATCTTATATAGTCGTTTTCATATCATGTTTAATCAGCTGGGTCACTTCACTCCAGCAACATCACAGAAACTCACTTCATTTAATCAGTGTTCAAGAGTAGGCCCATCACCTGGGCGTTGACATCATGCCATAGTTAGACTTTTGCTCATGGAACAAGATCAAGCCCTTTCTTGTGACTTTGACAGTACAATGAATAATACTTACCATTGTGCGTTGGGATAAATTACTCAAGTAAATAACAAAGAAGATAGAAAATAATCTGATCTGATATCATATGAGCTTCAGCCATGAAAACAATATCCTTCTGTATATAATCCTATTGTGTCTTGTAAGCAAACCAAATGCTGAGAGGCTTTAAGAGTGTGTGAGAATTGTGTTAACGCTGTACATTAACTGCTTGTGAGTGTCCTTTTTACTTCTGCCATACAAACGTTTTTCATAGATTATTCAACAATCTGCTCTCTGTACAGCATGTCTTGGTAAGCAGAATTAAAACAAACATGTCAGTGCTGCCACACAGCAACAACTTAACGTGTAGTTTCAGTAAAGACACCTAAATAAAACAAGCCTAAATGACATCTGGCAGAACACTTATATACAGTATATCTTTAGGCCAACCAAATATGGTCTCTCTGGGTTTCAAACATCACTTGTTTCAGTATTAATGTCATGGCCATACAGTCTGTGCTCGTGACTGTACTGTGTGACTGTCAGATAACCAATATCAGCAAATTCTCTTTATCAAATTACATATTTTGCAGTGGTGCTCATGTTGGCTGGCTATAAATCATAAATATATTCTGTATTTAGATGGCCTGTGTAATAAGAAACCTCGGGTGGATAAGGACTGTGAGTGAATACAATCAGGCGGGTAAAGTTAGCAGTGTTATCTCCTTGTTGGCCCGAAATACTTTACCCTGCTGTCACAACAGCTGGTAGCACATGTTTGCCGAGCACGTTTCCATCTGTTAACTGGCACGTTCAGCGGAATTCATGTCTGCACACGTCCCTCTTGCGTGTCACATAAACGCATAGTCATTTACACTTGAGGAAGCCCTGACAATGGTTATGATATTAAATTTTGAAGTAAGGTGGAAATATCCACGTATAATACCGACGCTACACTATCATGGCCTAGAATTACACAAGATGTTGTCTATAGGTATTGTATAATTCGGGAACAGGCCTGTTTTATAAGCACATAGTCATAAAAGTAACGTATTCATTAAACAATACTTACAGTAACACAGCAACCAATCGGCGGTCAAACAAACAATCGTACAGTCCAATCAGAAGCTCGGGGAAGGTTCCTGTTGCTATGGTGGCTCTGGGTGGTTCCAGCAAATTCTAGACGCAGTGCGGTAAAATATTCTTCCGCCGCAAAGAATATGTCAAATTATCGTTTTAAAGCACACTATTTTTGTCAAAACATTTACGTTTATAAGTAAACGTATTATTATGAAATGAAATATAACTGTAAATAGACCTACTATATGTTGAAATAGTGTGTTACTGATCGGAGGGACTACTTTCCAGTGCGGACGGACATTGGGAGATGAGGCATGCAGACTCCGGTATATAATACAGTGTTGTCTGTACTGCAGCACTACTCTTCACAGGAAGACTTGAATAGGCTGTGCTGCACAAGTTGAATACAGAATTTGAAATTACTGCGTCTTTAAGAAGTAAGTCATTTTCTTCTATTGTTTCAAGCTGTGTTATCATTATATTTCAAAACATGTATACATTGAATGCTTTAGTAGTTTTTCTTTGGTGACGTGTGCTGTAGTTTTAAAGTTAGAGAATTATAGAGAATGTTAAAAGTGTTATCAGTCTCAAATTAACGTTAAGTGGTTTAGCTACACTATTTTTAGTTTCATACAGGTTTCTTGAGTTTCAACGTCAAGCAGTTCGTCTTTGATTTCGACGAAACTGTAACGCAGTAGTGGTTAGCTAGTGTTAGCTATAGCAATGACTCGACATTTCCAGTATCGTCCATTATCTGGTAACGTTGGCGGAACAAAAGGAAGGTCAATATGAGCTCAAAATGGCGCTCGGGCTGGAATGGCTGATGAGCTGCCGATAGTTCAGAGCTTTATTTATTTTTCTCTACTTTTCTAATATTTCAATATGGTATTTTTAGTTTACGTGATTTGACCCTCATATGAACACAACTGAATTTAATGTAAACGTAATGCCAGAGCTAGCTACGTCTTGTGTAAAAAGTAATTAAAGGGTTGTAAAGGATACATTTACTTATGGTAACTACTGTAATTCAAGATGAATTACTTAAAACTTTTATTTTATTATAAAAATACACATGCATATATATAAAAATAATACATTTTTATTTTTTTATGAAGTCCTGATTTAATGTATCTCAATTCTACACAGGCGCAAACATGCAGATCTTTGTCAAGACCCTCACTGGCAAGACCATCACCCTCGAGGTCGAGCCCAGCGATACCATTGAGAACGTGAAGGCCAAGATCCAGGACAAGGAAGGCATTCCCCCTGATCAGCAGAGGCTGATCTTTGCTGGCAAGCAGCTGGAAGATGGCCGCACCCTCTCTGACTACAACATCCAAAAGGAGTCCACCCTCCATCTTGTCCTGCGTCTCAGGGGTGGTATGCAGATCTTCGTTAAGACCCTGACTGGTAAGACCATCACCCTCGAGGTCGAGCCCAGCGACACCATTGAGAACGTGAAGGCCAAGATCCAGGACAAGGAAGGCATTCCCCCTGATCAGCAGAGGCTGATCTTTGCTGGCAAGCAGCTGGAAGATGGCCGCACCCTCTCTGACTACAACATCCAAAAGGAGTCCACCCTCCATCTTGTCCTGCGTCTCAGGGGTGGTATGCAGATCTTCGTTAAGACCCTGACTGGCAAGACCATCACCCTCGAGGTCGAGCCCAGCGACACCATTGAGAACGTGAAGGCCAAGATCCAGGACAAGGAAGGCATTCCCCCTGATCAGCAGAGGCTGATCTTTGCTGGCAAGCAGCTGGAAGATGGCCGCACCCTCTCTGACTACAACATCCAAAAGGAGTCCACCCTCCATCTTGTCCTGCGTCTCAGGGGTGGCATGCAGATCTTTGTCAAGACCCTGACTGGCAAGACCATCACCTTGGAGGTCGAGCCCAGCGACACCATTGAGAACGTGAAGGCCAAGATCCAGGACAAGGAAGGCATTCCCCCTGATCAGCAGAGGCTGATCTTTGCTGGCAAGCAGCTGGAAGATGGCCGCACCCTCTCTGACTACAACATCCAGAAGGAGTCCACCCTCCATCTTGTCCTGCGTCTCAGGGGTGGTATGCAGATCTTCGTTAAGACCCTGACTGGTAAGACCATCACCCTCGAGGTCGAGCCCAGCGACACCATTGAGAACGTGAAGGCCAAGATCGGAAAAAGAAGGGGTTTCCCCTGATCAGCAGAGGCTGATCTTTCTGGCAAGACTAAGAGGCCGCACCCTCTCTGAGGACATCTCCACCCCCATCTTGTCCTGCGTCTCAGGGGTGGCATGCAGATCTTTGTCAAGCCCTGATCTAAAAACCATCCCCTTGAGGTCGAGCCCAGCGACACCATTGCTGAACGTGAAGCCAAGATCCAGGACAAGAGAATCCCCCTGATCAGCAGAGGCTGATCTTTCTGGCACAGCTGGAAGATGGCCGCACCCTCTCTGACTACAACATCCAGAAGGAGTCCACCCTCCATCTTGTCCTGCGTCTCAGGGGTGGAATGCAGATCTTTGTCAAGACCCTCACCGGTAAGACCATCACCCTCGAGGTCGAGCCCAGCGACACTATTGAGAACGTGAAGGCCAAGATCCAGGACAAGGAAGGCATTCCCCCTGATCAGCAGAGGCTGATCTTTGCTGGCAAGCAGCTGGAAGATGGCCGCACCCTCTCTGACTACAACATCCAGAAGGAGTCAACCCTCCATCTTGTCCTGCGTCTGAGGGGTGGGCAGTGAAATCAATGATTCCATGTTTCAAGTGTTTCCTTCAAAGTTAATGTGCTATATATACATGCCGTATCCAGTTGTTACTCAAGGTGTACAAGGTGTTAACCTTAACATGACCAAAAGTTTGTTGCACATCACTTAATAAAGAATTTAAACTGAACTTTCTGGTGTTCATTTATGTTGCAAACTCAGTTCACAGATCTATAATAATGGCACATAAGCTCACTGGGTAACCCACCAGCACACATACTTATAAGAAGAAAAGGCATTAAGAGTTCTAAGTTTAACAACAACATAATAGTAATAGTACAATAATAGTGTAGCAGGGGTGTAATTGAGGTGGGTGTTTTATACAATTTCCTCATAATGCCTGGTGAAACCTTCCTAATAGGCCCAGGTATACTAAAAGAAAAAGTGCTTTTGAATATAAATCATACTATGTGGACATATAAGGCATATCACTCGGACAGCTTTCTTAAAGCTCCTAAATTGAGAGAAAAATGTTGATGCTCCACAAGCATTATTTTTGAGTAAATGCTCCTTATAACACAGTCATTGGATATTTTCTCATTTTAATTCAAATCATAAATGACACCATGGGAATTTCCATTTCTCATTCTCAGTAAGTTGACACATGATGTAAATCACCGGCTGTGCTAAAGCGACCTATTTTATACCATCAAACATGGCTTCAGTTGTATTGTGCATGTGAGAAGCACAATGTATAGAAAAGTAATCAAACCAGCATTTATATAAATCATATTTGTTCATATTGCTGAGCTTCCACGACCAGCACAATATCTCAATATAAGACTGTATAGCAATACAAAGCCAGCTGATTTTCATGGTAGATTTTGATATGATGTAGACTTCTATATGTGGAGCTCAATAATAGTTAAGTTCTAACTTTATCAAGGCTCTCTGGAGCTGGAGGTCAGCTTCTAAGTCTGCAGAACTCTTGGGAGAGGTAAAATGAATTTCTATTCATGGGAATGTGGCGCCATCTATTGACGAGCAAAAAGGTTGATAAATTACATAGAAGAAAGATGGATTAGGGAAAGGCAAACACACCAGAAGAGGCGATCTTAGCCAATGGGTCTAAAAATGGGATTCAAGGACCAACAGGGGAGGAGGAAATATACCTAAATCAAGTAAAGAGGGAAAAGGTGTACTCCATAGCTGGTACTAGAGAGTTGGCATCCCAGAGGAAAATTATGACATAAATAGACAGAGGGGAGACACTGATATTTGGTAACAGTATCAAACATTTGGGCTTGGCACTTGCAGATGCTTTACTAAGACTGCAATAGTTTTCAGTATAAGAAATCTGAAAATGTGTTAATGCATTGCAGGTTTTTGTCCTGACCTGGAATAGTCAATAATTAGTGTGTGCTTCTGTATTCCGAGAGAGAGAGAGGGGCAACATTTCTGTATTATTGAGGGATAACATGTGCAGCATATTCATGTAAGATGTTAATACAAACATACTGTAGAGTGTCTTATGTCCTGGGCAATGGCAGGCAGAAAGGAGCAGTGTCTCTCACCATGTTGAGGCGAGTCAGCACACATATAGCAGAAAAAACACATTATGTGTTCTAGGTTAGGAAGACATCAAGGCTAGCAAGAATCATTGAATCAATAGCAGAAAATTAAATCATAGAATCTTTGTTTTTTGGTGTGCAGCCTAACACATGAACGAGGTGAATGTGTGCATAGCCTACAGAAGCCAGAACCCAGAAGATAGACTTAGTTAGGGATGACACTACAGTCTCCAGTGAAGGAAAGTAGTGTGGATTATGGATGGCACAAGGATTGTACTGTGGTATTTGCCAACTAATCCAAAACTAAACTGGCTCAACACTGGCATCAGGATTATCTGGTGTCAGCTGTTTATCCTGCCAAAGGAATTTATCTCACAACACTGCTGAATTAACAAACTGCTCTCAGTTTGTGCATCGGGATCCGGAGAATGTAAGACAAAGAATTCACACAACATACAATTTATTAAGCAATCTAGTAGCAATCTATGTAGACCTGTCCTATAATCACTGGATTACTGTCAGCCCCAGAATTGGGTGGCATTTGATCAGTTTAGCCCTTACTCTCAAATATATATATATATTTTAACTGTCTTACAAAACAAATATTCCTTTTTTGTAAGCAGGGACCTTTCTTAGGCTCTAAACATGCCTTAGTCACATGTGTCAGGCAGTTAAGACAATCCTTTTTGTGCACTTGAAGCAGCGGCCTCAGAACTCTTCATCATCCCCCTGGGCTATGTTGAAGAAAGCTGAAATCATTGTAACAAGTTAGTTTTAATTTAACGTTTATATTACAGTTGGAATCATATTACACAATACACATTTTCCGTTCACCCAGATAAATTATCACCTTGGTGAATTATCAGCTGCATTACATTTTTCATTGTTTGTCTACACAAACAGCTGCTGTCACACGAGGATTTTTACAGTAAACTATTATTATTGTTCATGAAGTTTCGTGTGTACAATGCAGCCAACTGTAACCAAATTAAATCAACTAAACTCAATGTTTAAATAGGTATACTGTAAACCTTTCATTGTTTGCGTATACAGTGTAAACCGTTTACACTGTATTCACTAGAGACTGGAACTATTTTCAGTTGCGGATTAATATTACTCGATGACGTGTCTCCAGTATAAATCATCCTGTCCCCCTGGCAACTGCACAGTCAGAGGGAGGTGTCATCCGGGGATAGCTGGTCAAACTACAGAAACAAACGGTGAGTACAATCTTTCGTTTAAAACAGTCTTACCGGTAATATTTCAGGTTATCTAACTTGTATCTAAACAGTATTTCTCACACCAATTTACAGTTTTTGTGGCTTTTAACGCCTGTCGCCGTTTTTCTTCTTTTTTTTTTTTTTTTAGAAATGGCTAGCTAACGTTAACTGCTTCGTAAACAATGAATAAAGGCTAGCTAACAATCTCCCTGTAACGTTTTAAATTGAATAATTTAACATATATTATGTTACGAATAATGTGCTAGGTTTACTTAACCTCAATCGTCAAGTTGAACAATAATGGGAAGAAACATTTGTTAACGTTAATAATGGTTCAACATTTCTAGCGGCATCGTCCATTAGCGGGTGACGTTAGCTGAACAAAACGAAGGCAAACAACAATAGCTTACTTTAAAATGGCGCTGGTGCTCGAATCGCCGGCTTCCTACCAGTATGTTCATATGATACAGTAGGCTTTAGCTCACTTTCATCGCTCGTGGTAAGAAAAAATGTTAAGCAGTGCATTAATATGGCTTGTATATGCAAAACATTACGTTTTAATGCGATTTCAGAATGAATGTTTTACCTCTGACAGAAAGAAGTCATTAACAAGCATAAATGGTCATATATGTTAAAATGTAGATGTAAGATTAAGTGTCTGCATAAAGGCACTATTTTATGGTAAGCTGGTCAAATTAATTTGACACCTGCTTGGTTTATCTGTACAGCATACATTAAAGGGTATTGGTGACATGGAATCTTTTTAATCATTTTTCACAGGTGCAAACATGCAGATCTTTGTCAAGACCCTCACTGGCAAGACCATCACCCTCGAGGTCGAGCCAAGTGATACCATTGAGAACGTGAAGGCCAAGATCCAGGACAAGGAAGGCATTCCCCCTGATCAGCAGAGGCTGATCTTTGCTGGCAAGCAGCTGGAAGATGGCCGCACCCTCTCTGACTACAACATCCAGAAGGAGTCCACCCTCCATCTTGTCCTGCGTCTCAGGGGTGGTATGCAGATCTTCGTTAAGACCCTGACTGGTAAGACCATCACCCTCGAGGTCGAGCCCAGCGACACCATTGAGAACGTGAAGGCCAAGATCCAGGACAAGGAAGGCATTCCCCCTGATCAGCAGAGGCTGATCTTTGCTGGCAAGCAGCTGGAAGATGGCCGCACCCTCTCTGACTACAACATCCAAAAGGAGTCCACCCTCCATCTTGTCCTGCGTCTCAGGGGTGGCATGCAGATCTTTGTCAAGACCCTGACTGGCAAGACCATCACCTTGGAGGTTGAGCCCAGCGACACCATTGAGAACGTGAAGGCCAAGATCCAGGACAAGGAAGGCATTCCCCCTGATCAGCAGAGGCTGATCTTTGCTGGCAAGCAGCTGGAAGATGGCCGCACCCTCTCTGACTACAACATCCAGAAGGAGTCCACCCTCCATCTTGTCCTGCGTCTGAGGGGTGGTCAATAAATGATTTCATGTTTTTACTGCATTTACATGATGACCTAACCCAATAAAAGATGAGATTAAATTACATGCTTTTTTTTTTTTGCACATTTGTTCAGAATATGCATGCTAAGGTGCTAATGGGTTCACAAATATTGCTCTGTTAAAGTCCAATTGCCATTATACATCTGAAATAATAATGTATTTCCATGCGAGGTATGGTCCTTCTAAATAAAAGACAATATTGGAAAGTGGATTTATTTGTCTACACTGAGCTTCATTCACTTTAGAATCGAATAAGCTAGAATTACAAAGGTTTTGATAACTATAATAGACCCTTTATATCATTCCATGTTAATTGCTTATGCTATAATTATTTCCTTCACAACTGACAATTCAAGATTGTACTATTTACTGAACTGCCCCGTTGTTCATGAATAGTTAGTTGATGTGACTGCATTACTTCATACATGGCATTTTAAATTCTTAAAAGATTCACTGGAAAAGCTTCATTAAATAGAAACTGAACCTTAAATGGTATCATTAGTAACGCCAGTGATTACAGGTATACCAGTGCCAACTATTTTATGTCAAAATAGTTGCTGTGGAAAATGTCTATTTAACATCCCATATTCAACCCCAGTTGCCTGTACTCTGAATCGTGTTTGGCCAGCTCCATAGCATTAAATCAAATGAGTCTCTTACAGCAGTTCAATGTTCCTGTACTCAGTCTGTTTAGTGAGGAGTGAAACGTCACAGGGAACCACTAGAGGTCACTAGTTTACCAGCTATTCTCCCACCCTCGAGCTCCATGAAGTTAGTTACACATTTCCTTTCCCACTGTACAAAATCTGTGGTTAAAATTCAGACTTCCTGTCCCACAGGGCCACTTACCTGTTTATGTTGATTTTTTTTATCTAACAGGATATTGCTCATGGTCAAATGTAGATGCTTTGCAGATATCCAGAGCTGGGTTGGTGATGGTTTTTCATCTAAAACAAGCAGGTGAAATGGTGATGATGTGCCTCACATAATGAACCACACAGTTTTATTACTGATTCCCCAAGAACTGCTTCTCTCCTGTTACTGATAAAAGTTAGTGACAGTACTGATCATAGATTAATCAACAACCGAGCAAAGCAGGCAGTTTTGGTTCACTGCATATCAGCTGCAATACCATAGTATATCATCTCAGATTAAAGCCTTATGGTCACCTAACACGTTGAACGGTATTTCAGTGTGTTGCTTAAGAAAACATCAGATGGGACATGAACCTGCATCCTGTGGTTGAAGGACAGACTTTCAACTCAACATCCCACCCTGCAAAAAAGATGTGAAGCCATTACTGGAGGTCAAGCAGAAACATAGTATATAGATAACATATATAGTTGACAAACATGTCACAGAAAAGTGATTAGTATTAGTCTGGATGATTGGGCCAACCCACGCTGTCTCTTTTTACTGCAATAACAATTAAGAGTAACATGGAAGTCAAGGAAAATGAGAGAAGATGGTGCAGAGAGGGTAGTTTTCAGTATCAACGGGAGGAAAGATGAGAATAATTGCAATGGGGTGATTAGGCTGTTAAAAGAGTATAATGACCACATAATTGTACTACTAGAATACCAATGGATTATAACTTATTGGATCAGAATAGAAAAGATAAGTTAAAATATGCTGTGAAAATATACTTTGGAAATAAATGTAGTAAAAAAAGACTATTCACCAATAATACGTATTTATAATATAAGATCACTTTGGTACTGTCCCTTTTTTCCCACAAAGCCTATTATTAGTTGAACTATTTAAAGATCCAGTGTGTGACATTGAGGAGGATCCATTTACATAAATGCAATATTCATAGCTATGTTTTCATTAGCATATAATATAATAATCACCTGAAAATAAGAATAGTTGTGTTTTCGCTACCTTGCAATGAATGTTTTTATCTACAGAAGGAGCAGGTCCTCTGCTAAGGAGTCGGCCATGTTGAACTGCCATGTTTCTACAGTAGCCCAGAATGGACAAACCAAACACTGGCTGTAGATAGTGTCAAACACAATGAAGAAATTAATGAAACACTATTACCATAGGCTTCTTCATTGCTGTCTGCTGTCATTAACACTACCATGACCATAACATGTGGGTATATACTGCACAGAGAACCCCCCCCCCTCTGCACGGCACTGCATGTAGCCCATAAACATACAAAGTACAATGAAAAATAATGCCAGTAACCTTATTTTTTATAGTAGGATTCATTAGGAATTATACCTCAATATTAGCCATGGTCACTATTAACTCTATGTAAAGATTTATTAGACATGTATTAAGACTAATGCTGCGCAAAGGCTTCCAAACTAATGTTGAATGAATGTGACACCAAACCAAGCATAACTTTAACATTTGCTCCAGATGTCTCGCAGTGGTCTTTGAGCAGACGGTGTGTGTGTGTGTGTGTGTGTGTGTGTGTGTGTGTGTGTGTGTGCGCGCGTTGCAGCCCCTCTCTCAGTGGGTTTGCCCGTCTCATGACAAGTGCAGCAGTTGTATATATCAGCTGGGAGCCTGCGAGCCGCTGTCTCACTCGGGTTCACCGTGCGGGAGGAGGAATGGCAGGCTGGGGGGGCTTCTTCTTCTCTCTCCTCAACTACAAGACAGAGAAATATGTCATCGCGGAAAACAGGAGAATCGGAATATTGTTTAGACTCTATCAGCTGGCCGTGCTGGGATACATAATCGGGTGAGCCGCAAAGCATGGTCCCTCCACTCTCTTTTCAAAGCATGGAATGAAGTAACCTTTTAGAAAGTGATTCACAAAGTTAAAAATAGTTGAGCTTGTCAAAGTGTTGACTTTGTTGCTGTTGTTAAAGTGGCAGGGCAAAAAGCTTTTTATTTAAAAGGAAAAAAATACTGATGGTGTCTCAGAAAGTGTTTGTGTTGGTGAATTCATTAATGTATCAATAGCTGTAGAGACAGGAAGTTCTCCTGTCCCAGCCCTCATTGTGTGATGATGTCATACTATAAGAGAAATGATGAAAGCTGAGCAGGCGACTGGGACAGTATGGTGAGGGTTAATACTATCTGGTTTGACCTTTCCAAAAGTTTGTGAAAGTTATTTCCAACTGTAAGATGACAAATTTAGTGTCTGCAGCGTGGTGATAAAATCAGATTTGGCTCTATGGCATGTGCTGTGGCTCAGAGAGAGCTGCTCATGTTCATAAGATTTTATTGTCATGTCATGTGTGAGACTTTGTGGTATTTTTGTGCATTTTACTAACAGAGCCACCCACAGATGCATGTGTGTGTGTGTGTGTGTGTGTGTGTGTGTGTGTGTGTGTGTGTGTGTGTGTGTGCAGATTAGTTCCAAAATAGTTTAAATGGTAGATGCATAAAATATTCTATGATGCAGCCTAGGCCACATTTACTCATTAACATTACTCCTTTCATCTGCCACATGCTGCCGAACACACTTAATGACAGTTATAATGTGTGTGCTGTCAACCCCGGGCCGCACAATCACAAACAGGCTGCTCAACAAGGGCTCTCAAATGCCATACTGTTGCATCGCTCCCCCACGCTGACAGAGAAAATGCCCAAACAACTAATAACACTTATTCAGCATACTGAATTCTGGTGTCTGGATGAATGTCTCAGGTGGGTGTTTGTGGTGAAGAAAGGTTACCAGGACAGAGACGAGGCCATCCAGTCCTCAGTCATCACCAAGCTTAAAGGTGTCACTAAGACCAACAGCTCTGACTCAGGCTATCACCTGTGGAGTGCTGAGGATTACGTCATACCCCCGAATGTGAGTCTATCTATCTATCTATCTATCTATCTATCTATCTATCTATCTATCTATCTATCTATCTATCTATCAAGATAACGCTACTTAATTTAAAAAAAGGTGAACTCTTTGAAGTTTGCAGAATGCTGATATTGATGTCAGAGCACTCCTCAGTTATGCTCCTGTCAAGAGAGATTATGAGGCGATTGAGTGTCTGCTTTAGTGGATATCATTAGCCTCAGTCTCAACAGATTTAACAATATCGGACTTCTTGGGAGTGTAATGTGTTTAACCTTTTGCTTCCCGATCTCCCTGTCTGGATCTAATTTTATTTTGTAGGGTGGGCAGGTGTTCTTCATAGTAACAAATTACATAGAGACCCCCAACCAGAGGATGGGGTTCTGTGCTGAGGTGAGTTTACAGAGGAAGAGGAATCTCAATATTAGCACTTTTTAATAGTTTTCCTGTGCCAGATAATTGCATTTTCATATCCAGCTGCGTTTATTCTCCCTCACAGAGTTTCAAGGTGCCAGATGGACAGTGTCAGAGCGATGATGACTGTGTGGAGGGGGAGACTGTAATAGCTGGCCATGGTGAGGATCTGTAGTCTTGTGAAAACCCCAATCCTGAATAGTTTGAAAAAGTTTTAGCTTAAGTTACAGGTTAACATATTCCTCTATGGCTTGAGATCAATCTACACGGTGTTCTATGTGATGAAAAAAAGAATAGCTGCATCATTATTACAAATGTAGTCATATTGAGACAAATCTAAGCAATATCTGTCATATAGTGACACGTGAATCACTAATGTCATGGTTTGGTTATGGACTATATTCTCTAAAACATGAATATACCTGTTTCATCACACAACAGTAGTACATTTGTTGTACATACGCAAACGTATTCTAATTTGTCCTTTTTTAAAATAAACTCTTTAACCTAACCAGGAATTGTTGCTCTCTCTGTCAGGAATCAAGACTGGCTTGTGTTTAAACAGCACTGGGACCTGTGAGATTCATGCCTGGTGTCCTGTTGAATACGGCAAGAGACCCACGTGAGACCCCTTCCTTTCTTGCAGAACTTTGGAAATCTGCCATTTTGCGCTACTACACTGACACTCACTCTGATCCCTCACAGGGACCAAGATATTTCACAGGTTCTATTTATTACTAATACAGCCTGTCAGCTCCACTTGTTTTGTTTTTTTCACACAGCTGCCTGTCTCTTTCATTTCCAGAGAGCCCTTACTGAGAGAAGCTGAAAACTTTACCATCTACATCAAGAATTTCATCAGGTTTCCCAAGTTTGAATTCTCCAAGTAAGTGGCTGTAAGTGGCGCTGACTGCTGCAGTGTGCCTATGGTTTCATGGCATGGTGACATAGTTCACAGAGTGAGCTGAGGGATATACGTGTTCCAGTGGCTGCTTGAAATAACTTTGGGGTGCAGAGAGCCGTCTATTTATAACCGCCTGTGCATTGCGCTCAGTGAGACAGTGAAACAGTCATCTGAGACGTCCTTGACAGCGGGCCTTGCCCTGGACAGGTGTCAGATCAGACGGGGGTAGCCCAGGGAGCTGTGCTGCTGCCTTCTCTGCTGTGGTCTGTTTAAGTTCTGCCGGAGGGCAGAGAGATGCCACAAGCCACAGTTAATTCATCAGTCAGGATCTTATTCTAATTACAAAGCCTTTTCTCCTACGTTTCCTCACTAATCTTGCTTTGCTTATGCTTAATGGAGACTGGCTGGTAATACAAATCCCACTTAATGGGTGTTACTCGAAATGGCTGGCAACACTACACGTCTTGCAGTGTGACACATCCAGATACACCATGTACTCAGAGCCAGAGGGTGCAATGCTGTGGCTTGATTGACATACACACACTGTATATGCTGTTGTTGGTGTGTGTCAGTCAGGGTTAGATATGAAGTGCTGTGTATCTGCAAATTCTGCATATATAAGCTGACAGTTGAGTCAATAATAACGGTATTAAGGGACTGTAAAAGAGAGTGCAATAGCTTTCAATGTTTAAATATTAATAGTGTCTGAGATATAGATTGAAAGGTCAAAGCCAATGTGAGAAGTTGACAGAATTCTGTGACTCTTAGTTGGCAGGACCAGGTGTGTCTTCTGCTGGAGATTTTCCTCTTTTTACTTCAGTGGAAGACAAACTCAACAATACAAGATGTTCAATGTGAAACTAAAACCTGACATTCGATACATGTGTTTCATGTCTGCTGTGTTTACCTCTTAGGTCCAACGTACTTGACACCGCTAACGACAGCTACCTAAAAAAGTGCTTCTACGACAGAGAGACCCATCTGTACTGCCCCATCTTCCGCCTCGGGGAGCTGGTCAGCTGGACGGGACATGACTTCCAGGAAATGGCTGTCAAGGTACAAAGTGTAATAATGTGACTTTTGAAGACTTTGTGGGGGGGGTTCAGTTCCTTTATGAATTGAGAAAATCAATTTTAGCTGCTTGTGACTGCAATAATCACTGTAGAAGAACACACCGTTGAACAATTATTTATGTAATTATACCTATTAATGACAGAGTGTTGAAGGGATTCAGAACAGAGAGCATCTCTCTATGATGGTAGATTTCTTGAGGAGATTATGGGAGTGGAAAAAACTGTTCTGGAAACTGGAGGAGTACAAACTGACTGCAACATCCCCAGTCTAGAGGCAACATTTGTCACCCCTCTCTCCTTTGTTCTCTCTCCATCCGTTGATGACAAATAACGGAAATGTGCCATGAAATCAAAGCCATTTGATTGGCTTTATAAGGGGACGGTCTGCATGCACTGCAAAGTTTATTTCTGTGTTTCCATGGTTTTGGGGGAAATTATCTAGTAACTAGTGGAGAGTCTGCTGTGAGGGATCTCAACAGAGACTGGAATATTGTATCAATGCACTGAGTAGATACAGCACAACCTCTGCATACTGTATTTGATAAATAAACAATAGACCATGTAGTTTTGTTTTACTGGAAATCACAGTTGCTGTGCAACAATGTTAAATTAATCAGTATCTTTTAGGAAAAAAAGTGGTCGTGGAAATAGAAAATAAAACACTTCCGTCGTATGAATACAACAAAAACAAAGCGAACTCCATCTGCTGATGAAGCCGATGAGAGTTGGCTGGAAGCTCTGAAAAAACTAAGAGTGCAACGGTTATCTTAATGGCAGGTGGACTAACACACTCATAGTCCATCTACACAGGAGTTTAAGTCACTGTGTTGCATGATTAGACCTCTTCTGTATGTTTGTGCAGATTGATCGCTCCCTCACTCTTGTTTTATTTTGTTGTATCTGTTAGTTTACGTCACAGACTTTTTTCATTGAGAACCTTTGACACATCACAGTGTAAATAATAACATGAATGATGACTGAATTCCATGTATCTGCTTCAGTGTCAGGGTCCTGGTATTGTGCATGCTGACTCACTGCCATGGCTTACTGGGCAGTTGGTGACTTTTATAAAAACAACTTTTTGTCATATTTGCAGATTTTTTTCTATATCCTTTACATGAGACAGATAATATGTGAAAAAAACTGGTTCTGGCACTCCTTATGGCATTTGCTAGAATCCACCGGGCCTGAACAAAAACAACCAATCAGAGCCAAGGAAGATATAAAAAAACGCTTTGGATTGGTGGCTTGAAGATAGTTGATTACTGAGTCATTATCAGGGTCCCAACTCAACAATCAACTATCTTTCTTGGCTCTGACTGGTTGTTTTCTTCCAGACCCATTCTTGCAGATGTCATTAGGAGCACTAGGAGGAGCCAGAGGAACCTGATTTTTTCACAGATTATCTCTCATGTACAACTGTCAGAATATTAAAAAATGAAAGTTTTAGCAAATATGAAGTTATTTTTTATAAAAGTTACCTACTGCAGCTTTAAAAGAACAGAGCCAGCATAGTAACACCGGTGCTTCTCCTACTTTGACAAGTCAAATTGTCTGCTGTGAAAATAATGCTTATTGTTATTAGATTATTGGTTCATGTAGTTTGGTGACATCACATATTTCCCAGCATAGCCCCACCTACCTTCGATCAGCCAGAAAAAAATCAAAACACCTGTGTGTGTGTGTGTGTGTGTGTGTGTGTGTGCTAGGACATAAAGTAGAGTTTAGAATCTAGAGCAAACAAACATGATCAATATAACCAAGAGCTGCAGTAATATGTGTGAGGCTGCACTAATATTAACAAAGTGTCTGTTTTTGTCCATCAGGGTGGGTCTGTCGGTATTCTTATCGAGTGGAACTGTGACCTGGATAAGGACTCTTCACAGTGTATTCCAGAGTACAGCTTTACCCGTTTGGACATGAACTTGAACAACTCGGTCACATCAGGATACAACTTCAGGTTTGTCCTCTGAGGCATTTAACAAGGAATAAATCTGTCAGTGCACTGCCTCCACTCTGTTTTACACCTTATATGAACTGACTTTCCTCCTACAGATATACACGGTATTACAAGGATCAAAATGGTGAACCCTATCGCAGTTTGTATAAAGTTTACGGGATTCGCTTCGATATAATGATCAATGGCCAGGTACAGCAGTGATACGAGCATTTGTTTTCTAAGGGAAGTACATAAGTGTGGTAAAAGACTTGCACTGAATGCTTGTTATTGTTTTGCAGGCTGGGAAATTCAATATTGTTCCCACAATAATTGCCATTGGTTCGGGTGTTGCCCTGCTGGGTGTAGTGAGTAATTTATTAAAGTATTATGTTAATGTGTTGGTGGATAATTGGTTATTACTGAGAAGCCTTAAAGTGCAATTTCGAGATAAATGTCTGCTAAGTCACTATCTGTTGCAGAAGACACACAATGGTGATTGGGCCCATGGTCTGATGAAAGTATTCAGTGATCAAACCTTTGGTCCAGTGTTGAAAGTATTGCAGTATTTATATATTTTCAGTATTACAAACTGGGTGTCTGTGGCAACATGCTGTATTACAGTTTTTCTGCGTTGTATACAGTCAAAAAATGGAACTGTGTACAATTCTGTAAAGCTCCTGTATCAGCTGTTAAAACTTTAAGCTCCATTGTTTTCACTCAAACACAAGTTCTAAATCAGATTTACAAATGTTTAAAGAATGTCGCCACAGACCCCCAGTTCGTAATACTGCAAATATATAAATATTGCAATACTTTCAACACTGGACCAAAGGTTTGATCACCACTGTGTTACTGTCACTGTGTTAACCTTTTCTAGATTGCCATTGTAAGAAAATTGTAATATTTACAGTGCCACTAGAGAGTGATGGATGATCACCAGTAACATTAAAATACAGATGCACATGTGAAAATCCAGTTGATATTTTCTTTCTTTCAGGGAGCCTTTGCATGTGATATGATACTACTATACATGATGAACACGAGCTCCTTCTACAGAGAGAGGAAGTTTGAAATCATCAACTTCAAGTATGACTGTATTCACACAAACTGTCATGATGGGGCTTTTTTCAAACCTCAATCATTACATTTACTGACTCGTCTCTCTCACACACCATCTAACAGGAAAGAACGGACCAAACCCAAGGATGCGAAGGCAGGACACCGGGAAAGGAGATCCAAGAAACCAGCTGCCGAGAAAGGGGCGGCCAACTCCACCAAAAATCCGGAGGAAGCCAATGTGGGATCTTCTTCCACCGCAGAGAGCCAGCTGCCTGTGGACAGTCGGGGTCCCACCATTCCACGCAACGCAGGACAGCGATACTCTGCCATTCTCTCTACCCAAGGTGCAGAGCCAAGGCATCATATCACTTTCGCTTCACACAATTAAGTTTGCAAGCAGAGCAAGACGGATCACCTGCTGTGGGCTCGTTTATGTTACAAGAGGTGGAACCAAAGGTCAGACTGATGTCCACTTCTCACCTACTGGCACGACTGCTGGCATGCCACTAGCCTGAGTGATGTTTGCCCTGACTGAAGAGATGTTGGTCCACACCGTGCAAGTAGGCCAGGACGCTGCTGTAGGAATTCACAGAAAGGTTCAGTGGCTGGGTCAGGATCCAGAGGTGGGATGTGGGAGGTTACAACAGGTCCATAAATAAGGATAAGCCAAAGTACTGTAATAATGCTGATGCAATTAGCAGAGTGACATAAAATTATTCATCTAAGACTTTAAGTGAATTACTGAATGTTTGCTAATTACTGCTTTACAAATGCAAAGGATTCATTGTCTTTGTTTCGTGTCATAAAATCTATATTTTTTAGCTTTTTTTGGCTGTTGATCAGACTAATTAAGCATAATTTATAGTTTGAGTAATACATGATGGGCCATATTTATTTTAATTTTTTTTTTCATTTTATGGATACAATTTTGAAAATTCCAGCAAAAAGTCTGACATGATAGATTCACTGACAATGAAAATTGCAGCCCTACATTTTATGCCAAATTTTCCCCATGGACCTTAAATATAACCTTGGATTAGGTAAAATAAACTTTGTAAAACAATCTGCAGACGACCTTACAAATTCAGTGTCGGTCATGAGAGAGATGATTTTGTAAGCGTGGATTCTAAGAGGGAAAAAAAACTGTACTTGGAAGCAATATGGAAGAAAATGTGTGAATGGTCTTAACTGTTGGTATTTTGGTTGGATGCATCATGTACCTGAGTAGTGACTGTACTAGTTAGACACCACTATTATGTTTCATGCTATATGCTGAGTTGGCTGTGCTGGTTGTGAATCTTATATCGGCCACGCAATGACCACAACACAATCTTACTCAGAGTAGAATGTATTTGTGAAGCTGTGGAGTGCAGTCGTGATGTGCTACTGTGAGTCTGCTCACTGTCTGTTAATGAACGGTGCATGGACTCCTCCCTCCTCCCTGCTGTTTCTATTTATTGAATATGTACTTGTCATGTCGATTTCATGATGTCAACAGATGACACTGCCTGAGAGACAAACTCATTAATAATGTATACAAGCAAGTTGTACAGACGTATTTATTTCAATCAGATTTTGTTATCATTTAAACACAGTATTGTACATGAAATTAAATGCAAAGTGCTTAAAACTTGTCTGCATGTAATCCGTTCCGATCTATGTTACACTACAACCTTCATCATCAAAACTGCTCCTGGTACGGGCGACGCCAAGCACAGAGCAGGAGTTACAGTTTAAATAAGTTCATAGTCACTGCTAAGTGTGGAGCACGGAGGATAAGAGGACATTTTATTCTGCACACTATTATTATTGACAAGTAATGTGTTTAATCAACAGTTCATAATGTAAAAATCCAAAGTCGTTCACTAATGGCTTATCTACAAACAGCAGGACAGACAATATTATTGGTTTACGTAGTATAAGATGGGATAAATTCGGGGTTATTTGTGGTAGATCATTTTAGTACACATGCACCATCCCGTAAAGGAAAGTCCAGAACAGGACGTAGGTGAAAAGACCTCCGACAAGGCCCCCGGTGAAGAGCAGCCGCCGCGATTTAAAGCATTTGTTCCACCGCCGTCCCGCCTTGAGAATGAGCAGCAGAGAGAGGAGAAATGCAGAGAGGAAATAAAAAATAAAGCCATACAGTCCAGTCAGCCCCAGGATGCCAGCTGTTGCTCCGGACAGGGCGGATACAGAGGTGCGGCAGTAGTCCAGCACGGCGGCGTTGCCCCTCACGGCTACTTCACTGATGAACTGTGGTCCCTCACGCTTGGCTACAACTCCTGCCATCTTGGCTCTGGTCAGCTATCACAGGGAAGGTGCTGCTGTTTCAGGAGAGATTCAGACATGTTACCAATACACAACAGCTGCGGTTACTCAAATACTGTATATAAGTAAGGTTATGAGACACAGTTTTAAGCTACTGTAAACTTCTACATCACTCAATTAGGAGGCAAATATTGAACATTTTACTCCACAGCATTTATTTCACAGCTATGGAAACTAGTTACTCTGCAGTTGAATATTTTATGTGCAGAATCCATGAGACAATAAAACTTAATGGACTGTTACATATTGAACAACCCAAGTGAAAATAATTAATAGTTGTAATCAACTCAACCAGCTACATAAAAAAAGGCAGCATACACATTACTGTATCAATAACAACAATGCAATAAAATGTGATGACACTGACAGGTGGCATAATTAATACTTCTGCTTTTAATATTGACATCTGATGATGAAGTATTACACTTCAGTATGATTTTGAATGGAGTATTTTTACCTTAATGCTTCTTCAACTACTGGTAAGCGATGCCATTTAAGTTATATCATTATAAAAGCTATATTATACCGGTGTTATACAGATATCTGTGACCTGTCCTGATGTTCTTACCCTAACCATCCCCCTCCTCATGCATAAACCTGTCCAACACTGCCGGTCACTGAGTTCAGTGTAACACCGGCTGTACAGGTGTCAGTACGTCAAAGGTTAACGTAATGCTTTCATACACATTTAAACAGATTAGGTTTGGACACATTACAGGCACTCTAATGCGACTGACAAAGACAGAAAGAAAAGCTGTCGGTCAGCCTCGGTCGACGTTAGCTTAACACAATGAAACACATACTGACACACACATTTAAAGCCTCGCTCTGGTGACAGAAACCGGCACATAAACACCAAAGAGTGGACAAAAGCGAACCAACTTTAACGCAGCACTGTACGGACCCGAGGAGTTTAACCGGACATTAAACCGTTCAGTTGAAACATTTAGTGTGGCTAACAGAATAGCATTATGAGCTAGCTCCCCAGGCTGCCAGTGACGGTACCGGAGGAGACTCTCACCGGATGGAAACGTAGGAAGTGTCGGCTCCTCACGGCGCGGCTACACACACATAATCTGCAACAGTCAGTACACAGACTCGAGTATGGGACGATGTTAACAGATATGGTACAGGGACAGCGCATTCATTCTCGTTTGGATGACACTCCTAGACAAGAGTCGGCCATGCTCCTCCGCAGTGCATTGTGGGAACAGCGTAATCGTCAAACCCCAGGCGACGTCGTGGTGCGTTCTGAGAACATTAAAGAGTAGGAAACTCCAACTTCACAGCAGGGAAAAGGCCCCTCACGATGAACGTGGCCCCCATGGAGGCACCACATTTCAACATGCATGTAAACCCTTTCTATTCAAACGTCCAGCATCACTGGAGAAACAGCAACATGTACCACAACTGCACCATACAGAGAAAATCCTTATTTAGTGGGAATTATATGGAGATTACGGACCCCCCAAAGTCCCCAAAATGTCCCCAAAATGAAATATTTTTTATCTTGTGCGCGCAAGTTACTTATCTTATGGCTTTGTAGGCCTATGTATGCTGATTTCTCCACTATGTTTGAAACATTGCTGTGTTCATTGCTTTATTTAAGCAGTCACTTTGCTATGTTATCTGTGGTTGAGCTGGTTGATAAGATAGTTGAGAAAGATAGCTTTCTGTTATTCGCCCGTTTTACTGAAGTGTCCGTGCCCCTCTAAACAGAATCTGACCGACATTCGGCAGCAAGAATTTCATGGTATGACATTCAGAGGTGAAAATAAAACTTAATGAGTTGAGTTCTATAAATAAATAAATAAAATAAAAGTCTATCTTATCTTATCTTCTCTCCATTATATGACAGCTGTGTGCACCTGAAGCCGTTAGAGATGCATATGAATTTATAGTAAATTATCTTGTGCCCAAAAGATAAAAAATATTTCCTTTTGGGGAAAATTGATGTTCCTGCTTTAAAACAAACCAGCAAGACTATTTTATTTGCTGTTACTATTACAATCAATTTGTTTTTATCTCTGTATTTCTGCAAACAGATATACCTGATTTCTATATTTATATTTGTGATGCTATAATACAATAAATTGGTTTATAAATGCTAAAAACATACATATTTCACTGCTATACAGTAGCTGTAGCATGGTAAAAACATATTATTCTGGTAAACATTGATTTTGTTTCTTCTTCTGTTCTCTGTTATAAATAGACAAATAAAACTAATGTAAGAATAAATACACCCCTCTCACAGAGAGACAATAGTGTCTTGTCATAGGAGAAAAAGGTGTGACTGATTAAAGGTGTTGCCATGGCAGTGAGCCAGGATACACAATACTGCAGCTCTGGCACTGGTCCACCTGAATGGAATGCATGCATTAATTATATTGTTAGTTACACCATTGTTTTACAAGTCAAGATTTACCCAGGATTTGTATTATATATATTATAATTATTATTATTATTAGTAGTAGTAGTAGTGGATAACAAGAATATTTATAAAACCAAGGCATTTACAAAACGACAACAGAAATAGGGGGACATGAGGACATGGATAAAATGCAGAAACATAAAAGAAAAAGAAAACAAAAACAAACACACAAAAATGGGGTAAGTCTTGATGGGTATGGGTAGTGTTGGGCATGCACATTATGTGTAGGTTGTTTTGTCAGTTTGAGTTATAACAATGGGGGGAAGATCTGGGTGGGAGAGGTGGTGTGTAGAAGAATCAGCTCTGGATGAACTGCCAGAGAGGAGAACAGGTGTTATAATATGGGATCAGATTGTCTGCATGGTCTGATAACACAATGATCCAGTGGGTTGATAGTTTAGTTCCGTCTTTCCAGTCGGGTAGTGTGGGTTTCTTGGCCACAGTTAATGCTATTAAGAGGAAAGTGTTACAATAATGTCTTTAAAGTTATGGCCATTAGCAAAGTGTTTTTCAACCCAAGTCAGTTTGAAGTGATTAACTTGCAAAAGTGAATCTCAGAATTCCGTTTTCCTACTGTGACCTGAAGGCAGCAGGGTTGCCTTTGCCTTGTCAGTATGGCTGAGAGGCGAAGTACACCGTGTCAGCAGGAGTAATGTCTGCCTATATTCTGGGTATAGACGTGGGCACCACGTCGGTAAAGGCCGTTTTATTAGAAACCGGCTCCAGGTCGGTGGCTGCCACTCACACTACGCCAACGACGTCAGATATCACCGACAGTGACGTGGTTAAGGTGAGTGCGCTCCCGACCTGCACAGCGTTACCCAGCAGCCCAGTGACCCCAGCACTGCTGCGGGTTCCTCTAGTTAACCTGTCTGTGTTTCCTCCACACGCAGGCGAAGGAGCAGGACACGGGCCGGATCGTGGACGCCCTGAACCGGTGCGTCGGCCTGCTGCCCGGAGACAAACTGCAGCGGGTCAGCAGCATCGGGCTGTCCGGGCAGATGCACGGGGTTTTATTCTGGAAAGCACTGTTCGGTGAGACTTTAACCTTCCTGCATTTTTCACAACAAGTGTGGTAACATGTGCAACAACGGATGTGAGACAGGAGCTGTCTGAGCAGCAAATAAACGGATTTCTTCTCTTATTGATTCATTTAAAGTGTAAAAGAAACCAGAGAGGAAACAGCAAGAGATAGACTATTTTAAAAACAAGTTGGTCTGATGGTCGTGGCCCCCAAATGTAGATACAGTGCAAAACTCTTACAATTGTTTTTGTTTTCAGGCTATGAATCGATTAATAAATAAAACCACCACATTATTGAGGAGTTAATTACAGATCTTCAGTTGAAATCTGAGCTATTCCCAAAGAGCTGCTTCTATCTAAGTGATCTGCTCATCAAGTAGAGGGCTTGGCCTGCACACAGCAGTGTTTTCAGCACGTTGACATATTGCTTTTACATCTTACAATTTATGAACTCACATAATGGAGATTAAAATTCCACACACGCGCACACACACACACACACATATATATACTGTATATATCAGGAATTATTATGTGTGTGATAATCAAAGAAAAAGGATATCCCCAATTTCCTATTGTATGTACTTTCTTATTTCACAGATCAATTAATGTAATACGTGTTATTAGTGGAACTCTTAACAATCCACTCTGTCTGTAGAGACTATAAATTATTCACTGGACAGCAGTTCCTATAATGTTTAAGCAGACCACAGGCTTCAGAAAAACATTCACTGGATCTGGAAGAAGCCTTTCAAGAGGAGAGTTGCGATGAATTACATATTTATCCATTGTGCAGTTCTGATGACCTTTTAAGATTCTTTTTTAAAATGGATCAAGAGGCATGGCATACACAGGTACAATAAAGCAGGAGGTTTTCTGCTAACAACTCCTATTTTAAACTGAAACTTAGTTGGTCCATTGTACCTCTTTCATAAATATGTTGCTCTCTGCCGGTTGCATCCAAAAGTTTGTATGAAAATAGATTTGCAACCATAGAAAACCTCTGATACTGGAATAATTTGGTATTCCAAAAAAAACCAAAATCATATCTCTGTGTCTCTTACTCCTCACAGGTTGTGATTGGTCCAACGGGGACTTCTTCACAGTCAGAGACACCAGTCAGCTGATCACCTGGCAGGATGGGCGCTGCAGCAGTGACTTCCTGTCGTCTCTTCCAAAACCAGACTCACATCTCAGCGTAGCCACCGGGTTTGGCTGTGCAACAATCTTCTGGTACATGAGACACAGGTCAGCACGAGTTAAAAACAAAAAAGCACGTAGAGCCTACTGCATCACTTGGTTTTGTGATGCAAAAGTGAACCCTGAAGATGTGTGGTTTCACCGCAGGCCCGAGTTCCTTAAGGACTTCACAGTCGCAGGCACCATCCAGGACTATGTGGTGTCCATGCTGTGTGGGTTGGACGGGTGTGTGATGACGCCTCAGAATGCAGCCAGCTGGGGCTTCTTCAACACTTCCTCCAACCAGTGGAATATAGACATGTATGTAAAGCACTTTCTCATTTCTGTGCTGAAGTTGACAGAGAATTTATTTAAAGTGCTAAATGCATGAAAAGGTTTTATAGCTTGTGCATGATTGTTGTTCAACTGCTAACACTTTGTACAGTTCCTTACAAACTTACAGTGTCAGAGTTCTTCTGTGTAACCTACATAACCTAAGTCACTCTGTGTGTGCATGCACCAGTCTGAAGGGGGCCGGCTTCCCTTTGCACCTGCTTCCTCAGTGTGTGCCATCTGGTGGCTTGGCGGGACAGACGTGCTCTGACTGGCATGGTATCCCTGCCGGTACGCCAGTAGGGGCAGCCCTGGGAGACTTCCAGTGCTCTGTCTACTCCTGCATGAGTGCGCGGACAGATGGAGGTGAAACAGGAAGTCCAATCATCTCTCTGAGGCCAGGGTCAGACTTAATGCAGTGAATGCGGTACTCTTTGCCAGTCCATGCACTTCAGATGATTGCATCCATTACAGCAGTACCGTGACACATTGCATCCATTTGTTTTTGTCCGCTATTGCTCTACTGGTTATGTTTGAATTTACTACAGTTACATGTCATAAGTTTTTGTGATGAAATTGTGATGGAAGTTCTAATTTTTCTAAAAAAAACAAGTGCTATTAACCAGAACAAAAATAAAGACAACAACGAGAGAAAAAATTACAAAAATAAAGATACAATAAAGAAAGTATACAGCAATAAATCCCCATGTACCAGAAAACAAATGCATTATGCATCAAGTGTAATCCTGCCTGCCACCTCTTGAATATCATGTTTGGTGCTGTTAGTTTGTAAGCCTTAGACGACTGTTTGTATCTCTCCTGATTTTACAGTTCTTAACATAAGCACCTCAGCCCAGCTGACCTTTGCCATGCCACCTGATTTCAAACCTCCAAAATCTCCTCGGCCGGACTCCTCCATCTCCTACTTCCCCTACTTTGAAGACTCGTACTTGGCGGTGGCGGCTTCACTCAACGGAGGGAACGTACTGGCCACTTTTGTGGAGATGCTCGCTGCCTGGATGAAAGAGCTCGGTATGTATTTTTAGTTCAAAGGGTAGCAGTGTCGGGTCTGTTGGCTGTCAGTCCAACACTTTGTGCAGACATCATACCTGTTAAACATCAACATGTCGGGGCACCCTGGTAGTTTACCTGGTTGAGCTGGCGGCCCATGTACCAAGGTTGCTACAGTCTGACCTGTGGCCCTTTGCTGTGTGCCTCTCTCTCCCCCTTTCCTGTCAGTATCCCCCCCCCCCCACCCACCCACCCTGAATAAACATTAGCATTTAAGCAGCACTGTGTCTAAGTATAGACTCATAGAGCTGCTAATATGGCTGTAGACTCTTAGTCTTGTCCAAGCTCTTATACAGGAAACAAATCCACTTAAGAACGGCTGGTTAAACGCGTACCCATTTAAATGACAAATGCTAAATGCTTGATTATTGCCATTAAATGTGTTTCATCCTCTTCCCTATACAGATGTGGAGCTGACTGATTCCTGCTTATATGAGAAACTGATTCATTGCGCCCTGAATCAGGAAACGAGCGACCTGAGGGTGAGTCCTACCATCCTGGGAGAGAGACACAACCCTCTTTGCCTGGGTCAGGTGACCAACATCTCCACTACCAATCTCTCTCTGGGTCATTTGACCAGAGCACTGTGCCGCGGAGTCTTGGACAACATCACCTCCATGATGCCGGCTGAGCGTCTGCAGCAGGCAGGGGTCAGCAGGATTGTGGCCAGTGGGAGCGCCATCGCCCGCAACGAGGTGCTAAGGCAGGAAGTGGAGAAGGCGTTTCTCCAGCCGGTTGTATACGGACAAAACGCAGATTCTGCCGTCGGCGTGGCCATGGTCCTCTGTGACCTACGGTGAACGAGATCCACAGGGGAATCCCTGTCTGTTTATGTGATTAACTGATAATTTTGCACACTTCTGAGTGCCTCATGGAATGGCATCACTTTGTTTAAATGAGGCAAATTCTAAGATATTTTGCTCTGTAAGACCAAAAGATAATTTCTCTCACTGACAGCAGCCTCCTTTAAGCAGCAACTAAAAAGGGCTGTAAAAGATTTCAGCACCCCACATGTATACAATGACTTTGGTATTTCCATCTCAACTCTCTCCTTTTCATGTCAAATTCAGCTTAAGGGTTTGAATCCACAGACTGGGACCATGCTCTGTGTGTGTGTGTGTGTGTGTGTGTGTGTGTGTGTGTGTGTGTGTGTGTGTGTGTGTGTGTGTGTGTGTGTGTGTGTGTGTGTGTGTGTGTGTGTGTGTGTGTGTGTGTGTGTGTGAGTGTGTCTGATGTGTTTTTACAAAGCAAGTTTAACTTAGTCTGGCTCTCTTTGGGTTAGCTGGCTTCACTGAGCCTAACATCGGTGATCCTGGATCACCAGTATCATGAGGCTGGTTATCATATACAAGTGTGTTCATGTGAAAGAGGCTGATGATGACTCCACTGACCTGTGTAAATGTTTTGATTGGATCCACTGAAGTTAACCTACTCAGGAGCAGGTTAGCTGTGCAGCGTATGATGATCTGCTTCATTTTACAGTGAACCAGCGTCACATTACCAGAAATCCAAAGTTAAACCCAAAGATAGCCGGCTAATACTGTACACTAACTTTACTTTGTGACACAGGGCCCTAGATCAGCACATTTATCCGAGGAATGGTTTAGTAAATATGTGCTCATTCACTGTACCTGTTCAGTTTGTCCCAGCAGATCCTTAGATCCAAACATTATGATACCGTTTTCTTTAAATGTTATGTTTTCATTTTATACTTTAACCTCAAGTGAAATGTTCTTTTTGGCGCTTTTTCTTTGCCTTCTTCCATCTTCCATTCTGAATTTCTGCTACTCACATTGTTGTTTGTCTTTAATGTTAATTTTGCTTTTCATTCTTATTAACCTTTTTTAAGATCTTCCTTTTATCAGTCATTGCAGAATTTGTCTTGCCTCTGCTGCTGCTTTTAATCATTTGATGTTTGTTTCATGATCCAGTTTAGTAAGAAAAGGAGATCGAAGTGACAATAAATGATAGAAGCATCAGATGAGGGTCGATGCAGATTTTGGCAAACGAGCATTTCACCTGGAATATTTCTAGCAGCAGCACTGTTGATGGCTTTATCATTTCTATAATAATGAATGAATACAGGGATATTTCTACAAGTAAATGCAGTTGTGACATCACTGTTATTAGTGTTGCCTGCCATTCATTACAACAGATTAACTGTTTTTTTTAAATTACTACTGTTATATGCAGTTATTGTTCTCTGAATGTACCAGTACTTGACACCTGATGTAATGTGATTATGGTACAAATAAAGCAGTGTTAATAATTCATTCTTTAAGATCTTTAAATGTTTTTTTTATTATCTATATATCACCAAGCTGTATAATATCAAAGATAAAGTTTTAGTTGGTCGGGTGCCTATTTGGGTGACATATTAAATACTTGAACCATCTCACAATGCAAAGGCGGTTTACCCTGTTTAACTGGGGGAAAAAAAGGAAGTGATCTTAAGAAAGAAAGTCACATGAACACAGACCAGCTGTACAGCCTGCACTGTTAGGCAGAAGCTTTGAAACCACACACTCCGTCACAGGACCATAGTTGCACAGAAAACACATGTACATAAGTGACACTGCGAAGAAACAGATAAGACATACACAGGAAACACAGTGGCAGCGACTATAAAAAGGAAGGCTGCCTTCATTTTTTTTATTCACCACAAGTCACAGAAACACCCGAAAAGTAGCATTTTACAGGGGTAAGTTACTCATTTATGTTGCGTTATTATCAGAGAGACACAAGGGCTTATTTCTAAGGTAGAATAGATCAATTCAATTTACTTAATGCTGTAGGAAAAAGGCTGCTCTTTGGCTCCTTCTCTAATTAGAATCAGATATGTGTTCATGTTGGATAACCTACTGGTACTCAGTGTAGTGCATACCTCTGGATTCCTTTGTGGTATTTTTTTGTGTCTTGCCTTGAGTAGTGATGGTCAGTAGAACATCCTTTTAAGCACTCATGGCTCCATTAATGTGCATTGATATCCTCTAGGGCGTGTCACTTTATCTCTCTAGCCTGTTCCTGATAATCTCCTCACTGTTAACGTTTAGGAGGCAGCACAACAAGGACTCTGCAGGACACTCCATTGTGTTGTTTTGTTTTTTTTAAACAAGAAGACAATCTGGAACAGGAAGACGTCCTTCTGGTGAGTCAAATGATATTTTATGGTTTTGTTTAAATCATCGATTGTTTGTGATCCTGAAGGATCACATCTGTAGTATCGTAAACAGGAATCCCTTCTGTTTTCTTTGATTTTTTACATTCTCATAACAATCACAACTGTGTACATATATTTTGTACATTTATTTCCTATTTCATGAGATTTAATGAGGGTATGGGAAATAACTGTATGGGAGAAGGGAACAGATTTGTAATTCTACATGTGTAACTGTATCGTACAAAAAAACAGGTCATGAATCAATAGGTCCATAAATAATACAGCAGGACATAATTTCAAGGCATGGAAGAGGGTGCTTCTGCACACACAATTGAACAACAAACAAGTTTTAAAGTACTATGCTTCAAGTTTTGTCAATGCAAACGGACATTTAATTCATCATTTAGATCTAGTACAAATAAAAAAAATGTTAATAAATCATGTTTTATTGAAACATGTACTTCAGAAAAAAAAAAAGATATGCATACTTTTTCCACCCTTTCTGTGCTATATATATCCTTCTTGTGATCATCACAGTCACAGAGTTATAAATCACTAATTCCCCATTTTGTGACTGGAAAGGGGAACAAGCAGCCACCAAAAAATTAGGTTCCCATAATCCTTGAGATGTCTTCCTTTAGATGAAAATATCTATATATCATATATCATTTCACAGTGATCAGCTGAACTTTGCAAGAATATTTTCATTTCATTTACTCGCTGATTCTGTTTCTGTAAAACCCATAGTGTAAATTATTTGATTATTCTGCAAAGAAGTGGCTACCAGACCGGGCACTATGTGTACTGCTGTCATGGAAATCTTCTTCTAAATACACTCCTTTGTTAGTCACTGGATGGTGAAACATCACATGTCTGAAAATATGCCTGTGTCCTTAAAGGCTAGTGAGGTGATCCCCTGTAGTAAACATATTTCAGACCCAGCTGATATAAATATATGGTAGCTCATGTTAAAGCACACTACACACAGTGTCCTGCATTGTTTACGGGAGTGGCCCTTAACCTTTTTTGGTTTCTGATCCATCAAAACAAAGCAGTGCGTGTGACCCATTGACACAGTTGTGAGTGTATTTTTTTTTTTCTTGCTCACACGGTTAATCATCATCCTTTGGATGGCTCCTAACCCAGCTCCAACATGGTTTTCTTTTCTTTTTTAAACAAAATTATGCATATTCCACATAAACTATAAAAAACAGTTTGATTAAATGAATAATTTCTTCTTTTTTTGTATATTTGTTAAGTACAGATTTTCAGTTATTAGTGGATAATATGTAGGTTGATGTCACATCCCTAGGGCCCATCATAATAACCTGCAATGGGGCCTATCATAACTACCTTACGCCACTGTTCTACAGAAAGTGAAGCTTTCTACTAATTTGATTGGCTCATGTGATATCGCTTTGTGGAAGTCTGCGATGAAGAATTTGTTGAAGCAAACTATACCTCACCACGTACTTCCTCTGTCTAATCAGCTTCCCAGGATTTGTTGCTTGTTGTCTGAATGATGTGCACTTGCACTGTATTTCTATGCAGACTGCTGGAACGAGAGTTGAAGATGGACAAGTCTGAGATGTTTGGCTTCTCTCTGGAGTCAGACAACAGGACGGAGGAGGAGAAATCACAGCAGAAAGCTGCAAAGAAGGATGGATTAGTTTCTGCCCTGGGTTTGGGCAAGGAGGCGCCCAGTGCTCCCATGGACACTAATTACCAGAAGGAAATAAAGGAGGCCACATCTCCAATCAGATTCAATCTCAACTTTGACAAGTGAGCCTCTCCATGCAAAGATAAAGTGATCCCCGCCTTTTTATAACACTATTATAACATGGGTGCTGTGTATTATCAAGACCCACAGTGTTGATTAATGTGGAGCGTGAAGCTTTTGTAACCCTGTTGTCTGTATAACATTTGCTGTTTGTAGACAGATTCGAGGTGACGGGGGGAACAGCAGCAAGAGAGACAGCAAGACATTTAACATCGATAGGTTATTTGAAGCAGTGGCCAGCAGGGACGTTGGAAAGCTGGACGGCCTGCATCAGTACCTGCACCAGAACATGATGAAACTCTCGGACACTTTGTGTGAGTGTGAGACCCATAATGCATCAGCTGCACCGCGCAGTAACCTGTGTGTTAACTCCCTGAATATGTGGTTACAACCGCAGATCAGTCCGATGGTAAAAATGCCCTGATGAAGGCTCTGCTGCACCTCAAAGATGGCAAGAACAACACGGTGGAACTATTAATTGACATTTCGGAGAAGATGGGTGACATCAAAAAGTTTGTGAATTCAGCCTACACCAACAGCTACTACAAAGGTAAACGAGGCAGAAATGCTGTGAGGAAAAAACGTAACATTCTGTCTTTCATCAGACACAGACTGTGTAAAGTAATGTGACTGCCTGTCTGATATGTACTGATGTGGGACTCTTGTAGGCCAGACAGCTCTCCATATAGCCATTGAGAGGAGGAGTCTTCTCTATGTGAAGCTGTTGGTCAGTAAAGGAGCAATCGTTCATGCCAAAGCCTGTGGAACATTCTTCCAGCCACATGACGGCCCCAACTTCTACTTTGGTGAGTCCATGCTCCTAATCATCTGCTAACAAGATGAATCATACATTACCATCTTATGTGATACGTTGGAGCAGTTCTCTGTGTCTTTATAACTGGCTGAAGTTAGGATATTTCTTTTTAACACTGTGGACACACCAATGGAGGTATAAAGCATTATGAATGTGAACAAATAATACATTATGTTCACCACAGGTTATATATAAATATATATTATAATATAAATTGTCATAGATGATTATAAACATTTATAAAAAGTTTTACAAAACCTTATAAACACATTAAAATGTATTTTGAATGTGCTTATAATGCAATATAGATGTGACCTTCATAGAAAATGTTTCAAAGCATCTACAATACATTTAAATTATTTCTAGGTGGTAATTTTCTCAAATTGCATTTCATTATTTTGCTGTCAAATTATGACATTTTTCTCAGTGTTTATTTGAGGCAAAAAAGAAAGACTGTACAGCACTACTGAATCAGCACTGTGAGTATTACAGGGCCATAACCGAGGTGTGTTTTTTTCTTGAGATTAATATAATACACCAACTGCTTCAATCAATATTTTAGTCACTGCAAAATATGCATGTTGCTGAGAGGGAAAAGTCTTGTCTTACTGGTTCATTGCTCCCGTTTACAAGACAACACCACCACCAACTGTTGATATGTAATACTGCATGTGAGCAAGGGCCCCGTTTTAAGAGGGTTTCTGAGTTATCTGGATACATTTTCTGATTAAAACCCAGAATAAAATCAATCCTGGAACATAGGAACTTAGTTATTTAAATAACTCAGCAGATCTTCCTCATGGACATGACCCTATAGAACATATAAACTGACGACCCCTATTTTATGGATATTACACATTATAGTCAATAATAACAGTACAGAACAACTGATAAACATTACAATTCACATAATAACTGGAGGAAGTTTATATAAAACAATCGTTTTGGATGAATTTTGAGATGATTATTTCTTGTGAATATTGATCAGAGATGAGTTATAGGCCTACTGATAATTTTAGGGAACCACTCTGTGTTGTTTTATAATTTTATTAAATTTTTTAACGATCAAACATAATAGGATTCTTTTTGTGACAAATTTAATGGTTTTTTTTGGTTGTTTTAAATTCGTATTTTTCTAATGCAGGACGAGTCTGTTTATCAGAGAGTGAAGGCTCTGTGAATATAGCTTGTGTTCAGGTTTAGATCTTAAATAAAAATCTAAACTTTAAAAATAACAATTACATCTACTTTTCTTCACAGAAATAAGCCAAATACTGAGATATAAGTCTACTGTCTGTATTTAAACTTTTCTAACACCCCTTAAAATGAAGGCCCTGCAACCCCCCATGAAGCTTTGTTGACCCCTAGTGGGGGTCCCAACCCATAAGTTGGGAATCACTGCTATAGACCACAATATACAGACAATACAGGAGCTTGTTCATCAAAACATTTCTCTGCAGCGCCACTAGTGGTCAAAGGTTTCACAGTGACATTCCCAAACATGTTATATTTTTTACTTTAAAGATGGGGGACGCCCCAGTAGCTCACCTGGTAGAGCTCGCAACCCAGTACAAATGAGTCCTAATCGCAGTGGCCCAGATTCGATTCTGTGTTGGCGTCTCTTTCTCCCCCCATCTTCCTGTCTATCTACAGCTGTAACTTTCCAAATAAATGGATAAAAAAGCCCAATAAATAATTATTTAAAAAAAGATCTCCTCCAAACATGGTTTAAGACAAATAGTGAAATAGCACGCTGCTGTGAATAATAACTTGTCTGATATAGTTTACAGAAATTCATCAAATCCAGATTCTTAAATATTCAAATATTGTTTATTTACAACAAGAAGTTGTACATATGTTTTATCTTTGTGAAGGCGCAGCCAGATTAGTTTATTATGTGCCTGTACATTGTATTAAATGACAATAGAAAATGAATTGAATTGAATTGAATTGAAGATGCCTTCTACTTCACATCCCCCTTTGTAAGAGACTGCACTGTTACCACCTCAATACCCCCAAATAATGATAATTATTTTGTGGTTGAGGTTCAAGGATAAAGTCCAAACAAAGTTTAAAAAAATGCTGAGGTGATTCCCATAGAGAAACACCTCACTCTGTTATCAAAGAACCAGGGCTGTACACATAGAACAGTGAAACTCTGACCTCTAGCGGATGAATGTTAAATCAACCTTTAGTGTGAAACTGTGCACAAACATCATTCTGCACAGTGAAGGTTAAACATCCTAGTGAAATAACAATGAGCAAAACACATTTTTTAGTGGAGAGAGACTTTAAAGATAGCATGAATGTGTCTGGCATCAGTCTCAAAGCTGTGCTGTGAAAGGTCATCCTTGTATTTTGATGGACTGAAGGTAGACACAAATTTAACAATCAGACAGGGATGCATTTAAATGTGTTATTAAAAAAAAACAAAAAAACTGTTAATGAACAGAGTCTCTCTCTCTGTTGTCTTCAGGTGAGCTGCCTCTGTCTCTGGCAGCCTGCACCAACCAGCCCGACGTGGTGGACTTTCTCATGGAGAATGAGTATGAACGAGCAGACGCTAAGCTTCAGGACTCTCAGGGCAACACGGTGCTGCACGCCTTGGTGGTGGTGGCTGATGATAAGAATAATACAGATAAGAATAATACAGAGTTCATCACAAACATGTACGACCGCATCCTCAAGACCACTGCCAGACTGCACCCCAAGCTGAAGCTGGAGGACATAGAGAACAATAAAGGGCTGACACCTCTCAAAATGGCTGCCAAGACTGGCAAGATCGGGGTAAACACTAAAAGCTGATATAAGGAGTACTGCAGAGTCACTACAGACACAACCGCATAGAAATCCTATAGGGGCTCAGGGCTAAAAATGTACTATGGCCCCCAGCTCCACTTATAACCCAAACAGTAGTGTTTTAGTAGGTTTATGGGTGGGGACTGCCCATTGTTCCAATTGGCCCATTATTCTGAAACCCCAATAGTCTGAAAAATATCCCACTGGACCGAAAGCCCATTTATCTGTCTGACATCCGAAAAAAACAAAAAGCAGACTGTTTCATGGAACCATTCTTCCGAAAATACACACTCTTTGGAGTTATTCACCATTAATATCTTAGTGTATTTGGGTATGCTGGAAAGCTCCAAAACTACTTGATAAGTTACATCAGTTAAGTTATGTACATAAATTGGTCATATCAGAGTGTGTATTTTTGTCCAAATACTTCAAGATATTAAGTGCAAAAAAACTCAAGGGACAGTGTGTATTTTAAGAAAAAGGGGCCTTCAGAACAATTTGTTTGTAGTTTGTTTTCTGTAACAGGATATTGGACAAATGGGCTTTTGGTCCAGTGGGACATTTGTCACACTGTTGGGGTTTTTGGAATAATGGGCAATCGGAACAAGGGCATGGCACCCTCTGGTTTGGGGTCTTTGGTCCCGCCTGCTAGGGTAGAGTCAAAGACAAGTCTACAATTTCAGTCTTGATGTAGTACTACCTGGATGAATGTGATTCAACATCCACAGACGTATTTTGTTCTGACTTTCCTTTCGTTTGTCTGCAGATTTTTTCACACATCCTGAAACGTGAATTCGAGGAGAGTCATACCAAACATTTGTCCCGTAAATTCACTGAGTGGGTTTACGGGCCCGTTAACAGCTCCCTGTACGACCTGGCCGCTGTGGACTCATACGAGGAAAACTCAGTCTTGGAGATACTGATCTACGGCAGTGACATTCCTGTGAGTCCCCGCATTATGAGTCCAGTCAGAGCAGTTGCTGATGTCATTTTTTACTCAAACATCTGTCTTCTTCTGACCTCTCTCAGAACCGTCATGAGATGCTCGAGACGGAGCCTCTGAGCCGGTTGCTGGAGTCAAAGTGGAAGACGTTTGCAAGTCGAATGTTTTTTTTCAACTTCTTAGTATACCTCTTGTACCTGATCATCTTCACTTTTGTAGCCTACAATAAGCAGGATGGCAAGGTGAGCTGGCTGCAACAAACTGTGTGACTGATCTCTGTCACCCCAGACAGACCTGTGCTGATGTTGTGTTTTTCTTCCCCCCCACAGCCACCTTTTCTTCTTGAACAAACCTCAATGGGTTACCTGTATGTTTCAGGCCAGCTAGTGACAGCGCTGGCAAACTGCTATTTCTTTTTCATAGGGGTATGTATGTGCCCTTGTGTGTCAAATTAAAACCCAGGGGTTCATATCACCATCTTGTGGAAGTCATGTTCCAATATGATTTATCCAAAACTTATCTAAATCCCTAGATCATAGACATGAAGAGGAAACGGCCGAAGCTGCAGACGTTGCTGATTGATGGATATTATGAGATTCTTTTGTAAGTAGTATGATTCTTTCCCAGATGTGGTCAAAATTAAAGGCCAGACTGAGTTTTGAAGTGGGGGAGGACATTCATCTGTGGATGAAGTAATACGCAAGTGAATTCTTTTATGTCAGCTGTTTTTTTGTCCCAATGTGCATGGGATTAGCATAAAGTGTACATGTTTGTGAAGGGGAGACTCATGGGTACCCATAGAAACCATTCAGTTATCTTAAGGTCAGAGGTCAAAAGACACCTTTGAAAACAGCCATGCCAGTTTTTCCATCACCAACATTTAATCCCATTCTCGACTAACTAACATGACATGGTTGGTACCAATGGATGAACTAGGCCTTTTAGTTCCATGTGATACCAGTACCTTCACTTCTAGCTTTAAAACTGAGCCCACATCAGCCTCCGAAAGACAGTTGTGTTGGATTATCAATCAATCAATCAATCAATCAATCAATCAATCAATCAATCAATCAATGACAAAAAAGCCTTTAAATGTTTATACATTTTTATAGGCACTTAATCTTAAATACTGCTATTAAAAAAATCCTCACTCACAGAGTCAGATAATCTGAGGAGGAATCCTTCTTGTTTTTATATGCATGCTTTATTAGTAAAATATCAGACAAACCCCAGCATAGCATTGTGTTTTAATGTAAACACTTTTATTGTTAGAATCTACAATCATAAAGTAAGGACTTCTGTGCTGTTGATAGTTTTTTGCAGGCCGTCCTCTTCCTGGTCTCAGCTGGGCTGTATCTGAGCGGGCAGCAGGAGTACCTGGGCTTCCTGGTGCTGTGTCTTGCTCTCAGCTGGGTGAACCTGCTCTACTTCTGCAGGGGCCACATACACATGGGCATCTACAGCATCATGATACAAAAGGTAGTCCACTACATCAGGTCAAACTACACCACAGTGAACTGATTCCTGAAGCCTTTTGTCTCTTGTCTTCTTTGTAGATGATCCTCAGTGATATCCTGCGCTTTCTTTTTGTCTACGCCGTCTTCCTTTTTGGATTTTCAGCAGGTATGTTTCCTCTCTGAAAATATTTGTTCTGCTGCTCTCGTAGGTACGATTTTTAAGACTGATTACTTTCCTGATCAAAGAAATGGTATTTCTTAATATAAATGTGTAATAACACTGCTATTATACCATGAATGGAGGTACTGACTGTAATCTGCTTCCTATCTCCTGTCACAGCGGTGGTCACCCTGCTCATAGAGCCTCCTGTAAAAAACACCACTCAAAAGACAGGGCGTCTCATCTGGAGTCCAGTCGAGCCTGAGGAGAACTGTGTAAAACCCACCTTCAGAGATATCTCTTACACCACCCTGGAGCTCTTCAAGTTCACTATCGGCATGGGCGACATTGAGTTCACCGAGCACTACCAGTACAAGGAGGTCTTCTACATTCTCCTCATCGGCTACATCATTCTCACATACATCCTGCTGCTCAACATGCTCATCGCCCTCATGAACCGCACAGTGGAGAAGGCTGCCATGGAGAGCACCTGTATCTGGAAGCTGCAGGTGAGGCGTCCCGAAGGTGCTCTGTGGTTGAGGGAATATCTGTTCAAGGTAGCTGTGGTTTAATGTAGTGCTGTGACTGTTTTCAGAGGGCCATCACCATCCTGGACATGGAGAAAAGGCTGTCGACGTGTCTCAGAAAGAAGATTCGCTGTGGGGTGGAGATCAACCTCAGCACTACACTTGGTGCTGACCTTCGCCGTTGTTTCAGGTTTGTTTCTTTCAGTTCAGTGACAATTCCATCAGTTTGACATGTTGTGAAAGCCTCCATCAATAGCTGTATGTGAAGGTCCTGGATGACGTGTGACGTATAAATGTCTCTGCCCCATCACAGATAAGGACTATAGGAATATAGAGGAATATAGATATTGTTGGTCAGTCTGCCGTCTGGTCCACCACTTTGGTCCAGACTGCAATAAAATGTAATTATTGAAATTTGGTCCAAACATTCATGTTCTCCTTAGAAGGAACTGTAACAACTTTGATGATCTTCAGATCAAATCTTTTTGTTGTTGTTGTTGTAACATTTAGGAGAATCTACTGGTAGATAATATACCTATGAATATTATATTCATCGGTGTATCATCTGAAAATAAGAATCGTTGTGTTTTTGTTACCTTAGTATGAGCAGCCATGTTGAACCGCCATGTTTCTACAGTAGCCCAGAACAGACAACACAGGCTCTAGATAGGACCTTTTGTGTTTTTTTTGCACATTTCACAATATTTCCTCCTTCATGCTTGGAAATGGAGGGAGAAGTGAGGGAGTTGCAGTCTGCAACTACATCTGCTAGATGCCAGTAAATCCTACACACTGGACGTTTATTTCAAAGAACCAGGCTGTGGTATTTTCTTTTAAACGGCAAAAGTTGTTTCTATCCAGTGTTACTCACTACAAGGCATTATGTGTATTCATGAGGTCAAACAAATGTTTGCAAAGGTACGTTTTTAAGTATTTTCAGCAAAACCATTTGGCGTCAAACTATTGGAGTGTGTACCGCGTAACCCAGCTCCAGAGCGGTCAAAAACTGTACGGGAAACCATTAAATACAGCCACATCGGACACAAAGCAAAGCAGGGGAAGAGTAGTATTTAAGCATAAAGATATTAGTTGGTTTCTGGGACTCACAATACAGTGAAGCTGGTGTGTGCATGTGCTTAAACGCACAGGGCTCCATAGCAGATTAATCCGGCCCTGGATAAGGACCGGAGGAAAGAGCATGTTTGCTAGGTTTATGGTGGTTGAATAATTTCCCTATAGTTGTTACTGACAAGAAAACGCATATTTTATGATTGGCTATACTATTCATATGTTTACTGCTTAGTAGTGGTCCTGCATTGTGTTCAGTTGTGCTGCATAATCTGCACCAGTGGCCACAATTCAAGTTTTGTTGTGTTTGTATCAGGTTTCTTGGTGATAGGAAGGATGCTGAGAGATACAGTACTGAAGTTGTCATCTAACCCACATTTTGGCTGGTATGATCAGTTCCTGGATTTGGGATTTTAAATGTAGTCTTGACAATGTTACATTAATATTTTCTTTTACATGTCAATTCTCAGATTGAGGAGTTAAAAAATCTCATGCCCAAACTCTTCCACCTCTATGGGCTGATCCTCTGAGTAGCAAAAAAGGCAGGTTAAGCAAGTAATAACACTATAGCAGAAACAAAGGTTTTGGGCCTGAAGATTTAACAAAAGATGCAGCTGTGTGAGCAGGATCGATTGATGCGCAGTACACTGTGTTCACTAATTTGCCTTCTCTGACAGCTGATTGATGCGTCACACAGCAGACAGTAATTGGAGCATGTGTCCTCTTGTTGTCTCAGAGTGGAGGAAGTCAACTGGAACAAATGGAACATCAACCTGGGCAAAATCAATGAGGATCCAGGGTGCTGGGATCGTGTCCAACAGCCTGCCTCATACACCCTGCCAAACAGACCAAACAGAGGTACAGAAACATGAACGCAGACTCAAAGTTTCTAAAATAGAAAATGTTTTAGGCATTTCTCTGTGACAAGAAATAAATTCACGTCTACTAATATTTCTCTCCTTTGTCCACAGGGAGGAGCTGGAGAGCCTTAATCATGGCGGGCAGTCAGCGGCGGTGGCAGACAGATCAGTCCACAGAGATGAATCCTCTGAACACCACACCGGTCTAGAGAGCTTCACTTGGGCTGCTGAGCCTGACTGACCTAAGCAACGAGGCATTCAAACCTAAAGACAGTGTTCAGTTTCAGTTCACCAAGAAAATTTTACTGCCTCTCTGACTGATACTCCCATCTGATGTAAGATGGATTTTCAAATTTTGTCTCTGAGGCAATATTTCACTGAGATGAGCATGGTTGAGGAAAATATTGTAGATATTTGTTCACCTGACTGACATAAATTATAATGGTGTAAAAAAATAATTTATATCAAAGCTGAATGCTGCATCAAGAGTTGCTTGATTGCCAAGTAAATCATGCATTTGAAATACATTAAACATTTCATCCAAAGGCCTCTGCGCATGCTGCTTCTGCCACCACCTGAACAGGATGCACATCCTCTCTGCACAAAGGCCATAACCTGCTGGCACCACTGGCATCGCTCAAAATCCTTCATGGAGTAATACTGATCACGAAGGTGCTGATCCTGCCCTCCCGCTGTGTGCCCTTTATACCGGTCCCATTTTCATCACAGCCAGACAAGCTAAATCTTCTGCAGCCAGATAGTCCTGCGGATTTCACAGCTGGCTTTGTCTACTCTACTTCCTGTTTGGCAGAGGGATGCTCAAATAAATGGCATGAAAGCACAGCAATTGGTGCAACAATGACCACCTTACTGTAGCTGTTGCAGTTATAAATTACAGTATGTGGCTTAGACGGGCCCTCTGAACCAGACAGTCACTTGTAAGGCTGATTATGTAAGAAACAAATCTATGTTTTGTAACATATTTGGACCGTCAGACAGGATGACAATAGTTAATATTGTCATCCTGTCTGACGGTCCAAATATGTTAGTGTATCGCTCAAAGACTGAGCTCTGTTGTCAGAGTCCTTTTAAATTAATGCAGCAGATTATCCAAACAGAAGTTCAGACCAATTTCAAAGCATAAATTAGAACTTTATTTTATTATTACAATATTACAAAAAGAGTAGCACAACTCTCACACTCTTGCCTCTTATCTGTCGTACAGAATGACACAAAAGAAAGGCTTATGGACCTTCTTCCATTTCACAGCAATAGTACAAGAAACAAAGAAGAAAATCAAATTTAAATAACAAGCAAATCAAGTATTATAAATAGTCACAACTGCAAACTGAAGCTTTGAAACTTGGAAAAAAATGTTACAGCTCAGTAACTACACATTGCTAAAATATATAATTACAAAATATTACTCCTTTTCTTGCTTTCCATAATAAAGAATCTCTAAGGAATTGCTCTATTTAACAAAACTTCATTAAAATAAAAAGACCAGAAAAAAAGAAAGCAAAAATTGCTGTTTCTGTGTATCCTTACCATCTTCTTTCTCCTTATTATTTGGGGTTTTCATTAAAACCATGCTCATTTTCAAGGGAAGTCCAAGGACCAAACACTTAAGGCTTTTTAAGGGCTGTTAGGGAGTTAGGTGAACAAAACATGGGCGTCATTGTGTTTATACACGCATACACACACACGCACACACACACGCACGCAGACATACACACACTTAACTCTACTCACGTCAGCAGGCAACATTCACACACAATCATTAAACTTTAAAGTTACAGTAGTCTAGTAGGTAAGCCAGTGTACAATAAAATAAACAATGCATTTGCTGTTTCACTTTAAACTTAAAAGTCAGTTTTTGTTTACCTCCAAGTGATCTTGCAAGTGATCAATTTGGTCTTTTCAAGCAGACTTCACATCAGAATCAGTAGAAACTACACATAACTTAATTCACTTAAGTTCCTGCTGTCAGGATCAAAACTCTGGTTAGGCTCGTAGTTTGATTCTACATGACATTAGTAACTATTATTTCTTCTACTCCAGAGTTTTGTCCTCATAACTAACTAACCCCCTCAATACCTGCAAAACAAATAATCTCAACATTCAAGTAATACATTTGTCATGGTTACAAAAAAGATCTGAAAAGGAAACAAACATAAAATGGCACAACTTCATAACAGTGTGTCCTTGTTAACCTGACTTTGGCCATTTTAAGGTATGAGAGTTAATCTTTCATGACTTTTTCTGCACTAAACATTTCACAATCTTGTTGCCAAACCTTCCTGGCATTGACAAAAAGTTATTTTTTTTTTTAAACACCTGAATTCATTGCAGCATTTTCAGCAGGACGGAGCATCATCTTTTCAACACGTTTGCTCCCTGCTGGATCTTTACTATGTACAAACAACCTGATTACATGCTTCCTTAACTGACAGAGAGGAATCAATTTTGAATAATCCTACTATACAAATAAATAATTACATTTCAAAAGAATAAAACCTGTGTACATGTGCATACAGCAAGCTTTTCCAGCTGTACTTTGCTGTCGTCTCCAGTGTCTGATGGCTTTGCACTGACACAACTCTCTCTTTTGTCCTTAAATGATTGTGTTTAATCTTGACGTTACTAGGATATTTGAGCATTAACACCAAGGTCTAGTCTAATAAAACTAGTCGGAGCCAAAAATTCCTGACATGACCCTGTAAAAAAAATCATCCATCCGTAGATGCTGATTTTTCAGTGAGGGATCTATCTGTTTTTCTTCTTTCTTACATGCATAAGAAAACTTAACCGATAGTTCTGAAGTATAAATAACACAGGATCTGTTTAGATCCAGGCACACAGATAGTACAATAGAGGAAGAAGGTGGGAATGACACACAGTACAGATGTGTATAAACACGCACATGAAAAAGTTCCCTAAAGTGCCAGGTAAAAGCACTCATTAACAAAAATAGAAGCAGCAATTGATCACTTGCAAGATTAAAAAAAAAAAACAGAAAAAAATAACCTACTGTTGTTCATTAAATATATTAATTTACCCTCTTTAACATTAGCGGTCATTTGTTTAAGTTATCAATTTAATTTTATTCATGTGTTTCCTTTCTTAAGACTAAACAAAGGGGTTTTGATAACTGTTGTGTAGACAAGGCCATAGCTTATCTGTACCCTGGGTGCTGGATGAGAGCGGTTCTGCCATCCCCAACCTCTGGACCTACCCTGCTCAGAGGAGGCCTGTGCATCTTGCCCATCAACCCTAGATTCTGATCACGGAAATAGGGCGTCTGGAAGTCCCCACCCAAGTAATCTGCCGTTTGCATCAGATTAGTCTGGGCGGAGGAGGAGGTGGAGGAGCTCGTTCCTAGCCTGTAATGGGGAGCCCCAGGGGGCCCACAGTCTAGCGTGGTGCATCCCCCTGGGCCTGCACCGTGGAATGGCATGGCTATGTCCTGAGACCCGGAGCTGTCACTGTTGGGTGTGGGTAGGATGCTGCTGTTCCAAATGTGGGACTGGAAGTAGTGACCATTAGTGTAGTGGGCCATGGGACCGGGCATGCCGTTGTTGTTGACGGGGGGGAGGGGGGTGGGCCTCTCTACAGGAGGTTTCAGTGTGTAAGGCTGACCCACACACACCTCTGCAGGGTAGCCCATGCCCTTGAAATGGAAGGCGGGGTCCCTGGAAGGCTGCTTGCAGAGGTGGGTCCCACCGTTTTGAATGTGGGGTACATGAGCCAACTGGTGCTGATTCCAAGAGTGCATCTTCTGATGCTGTGTGTTATGTTGTAGCTGTTGTTGCTGCTGATTCTGTTGTGGATGCAGATGCTGCAGGTGGTGCTGCTGCTTGAGATCCGTGTGGTTGGAAGGCAAGTGGTTCATAGCAGCCACACTTGGTGGTGGGTGAGCTCCCACCAGGGCGGTGGCTTTCTCTTGAGGGCCAATAATGCAGTTGGGCGGGGGGAAGCCTGGGGTGGCAGGGTTGCTGTGCATGGACACCCTGGAGCAGGCGCTGATAAGCAGGTTGCGACTGATGGGGCTGGGGTTGGCGATCTGGCCCTCACACATGGAGGTGGCTCCTGCACATTGGGCCCGAGCTTGGCAGAACTGGTTAATCTGATGCACAATGCTGCTCAGGTCGGCCTGGTGGCCCTGGTGCAGCCCAGCAGCCATGGAGAGTGGAATGGTTGAGGTAGAGACGGTAACATTAGGCGGAGCGTCGCCATCTGGCAGCTTTCTGCTCCCCTGCAGGCCAGGTGGCGGCTGCTGCTGAAGGTGCTGCTGCTGAAGCATGACGGTAGGGGGCCCCTGTGGGTGGCCAAGGGCTGGGTGCTGAGACAGAGTCTGGAGTCTGGGTGGGCCCTGAGGGTGCTGGGCCATGGGGGGATGGTGTCTGAGGCTCTGAGTGTGACCCTGCTGCTGAGGAAGGGGCATCTGTAGAGTCTGAGGCGGGTCCTGTGGTTGAAGGGGTAAGCTCTGCTGGAGCCGAGGAAGGTTCGGCAGAGGTGGGTGGTGGTTTAAAGTGCTGGTCGAAGCCACTTGGTAGTGTCCGGTGGGATGGTTCATGATGACGTCAGGGTGCAAGCGAGCCCGGCTGCCGTCAAAATCTTTTAGGATGCCTTTGACCGTGGGCACCTTGACGACGGCGAGGAGGCCTGTCTTGGCACTGGCCTGAGCGGAAGGGTAAGGGCTGTAGCGCTGGCCTGACGTATCCAGCCCGTTGACTGTACGGCGTACGTGGTTTCGCTGGGGGACCTTGACGCTGTTAGGGAAGATCTTGATAGTGAGGGGGTTGTTGGCAACTTTCTTAGCATATGCATCCAATTCTGCAGGGGTTGGAAACGGAGCGGATCTCATCCTTTGTGTGGTGTCCCCTGGGGTGGAGGACAGGACAGGTCAGAGGTGAGACAGGGAGAAAGCAAGAAGAAACAGAATTTGGGGGGACAAAGAGAGAGGGGAGAAAGGCACAAGAGACAGAAAACTTAATCCAGGTGGAAGTGTATATGGCACAAAAGAGCACATCAATTGTAATCTGAGCAGCTGAGAGGAACCTGATTTGGATAGCGCTCTCATATTCCATACCATGCCGTTTTTCTCCTAAAACCCTCTCAGCTCTCATCTCATGGGGACAAAGACATTTCCAATCTCATTCTCAGCTGAATTACTGCGGCTGACACATTCCCAGTCTAAAATCCAATTTTGTGGTGGCATCTGTGACTTTGAGGTCAGGAGCTTTTAGTGGCCTTAACTGACGTTGCATTCGGGCAAACAATAAGAATGCGTCTGAGGGGGGGCTTTGCTGCTTGCTACTGAATCACAAACTAAACAAAGAATGAGCTAGGCAGTGATGGTCCCCTGTGGCTGCTTTGGGGGGGAAGGAAAGAAAGAGATAGACGCAGAGAGCAGAGCTCCATGACAGCAGACAAGTAATCAGACACAGCAGTAGCGTCTCTGATCTGCGGGAACACCTCCCAGGCCTCAGCTCGCCGACATTTGTTACACCTGCTAAGCACCGTGGCTAAATTTAACAATACCGAAGTGACAACGTGAACATGATTATGTGTTTGTGCATGTGTGAGCATGAGGGTGTGTTCCTGTTTAAAATGTGCGGCAGGATCATGCAGGTGTTGGCTAATATGTCAGTGTCTTGTACATAATGTGCCCGTTTACAGTCCGGTGGATGTGATTGCATGTTTAATTTTAATGCAGTGGGCTCACTTCCACTGTCTTCACTTACACAATAAAAGTTGTAGATAATCGTTTTAGAGAATGACGGGCTCTTCTCCCTGCTTTCCTCTGTCTCACTGTCCCTATCACCACAGCCCCGCCAGTCTGACCTACTTACACCACAGCTTTTGGACTGACGGACATGAGTGGAGCTGATCCATGGGAAGGATCACTCCTCGTTACTAGTTACTGAGCTACATTTAATGTACTCCTTCATTACTTTTGAGGACGGGACTTTTTAGTTCAGGTGAAATAGATGTCGTCATTACAGCATACAAGCTACTTTTCTCTGTTGTTGAGTGAGCAGTAATTTGAAATGTCTGAAATGCTGGCAGAGGGCCGTGGTTTCATGCGGTCGTGGCCATTATGCTCAGTCTCACAGCAGACAGACTGGGCTTGAGGGATGAGGCACAGAGCTCAACTGCGAGCGCTGACACGGCAGCACCAAGAGTTGTGCCAACTGGCTAATTAATTCCCGCTTTATTTGTGAACAGGAAACAATGGGCAGCGATGTGCAGGGCCGGTATGGGGCGGCACACAGGGGGCCGCTGTGACTAAGTGTTCAGCCTGCTGATGGCAGCCTCATTAATGCAGGGGTCTGGGCCAAGGAGCTGGAGCTCGACACCCGCCATCACTGAGGCCTAATGTCTGTCGCTGAATAAATGCCAGGGTAAGCAAACACAGATAAATGAACACTTATACAACAGCTCACAGACATGCTGAGGATGGACTTCACCTGTCAAATACAGCTAATGATTAATGACCTTGTTGAAAATGATGTTTGGTATAGTAACATGGAGGCAGACTAAAGCAATATAAAAGCAGTTTGATTGTTAAAAATGAACATAGCCAGCTTTCAGGGTATCAACGGGTTACATTGAGTTTACAATACATACCAATTCAAGCAACACTACACTTTGATAGATGCAACTTCAGTATTCAAGATATATTTAGAGATTGTGAGATTCTGGCACAGCCTTCTTGGTCTGCAACCTCATGTCAATGTAGATGCAGAAAGGGTTGTTAGTAGGTGGGAAGAGAGTACCATCAGCTGTTGCAATGAATAAAACATCTTTAATCATTTCATGGGAAAAGGATCTTCTGGATGAAACCAGGATTGTGGACAGCGTGAATAAGTGTTAAAGACTGCAGTAAGTTTAAATGTAACATCATCTTTCAGGGTTTGCTCTGTGTTTGGAGAAGCACAGATGAGCTGTGTGGGGATATAAATACATACTGAGCCAACACAGAAAGGTGAAGGGGTATTAATGCAAGCATGCAAGACTCACTGATCAAAACAGTCACACCTAACAAAGATAAGAATAACTTTTGGTTTCTGTACAGGTTTTTAATTAGGGTGAGACACTAACAGTTATTATTATTATTGTTTTTAATTTTTACAATAATAATAATGACCAGGGTTTTTATACATTTTATATAATACCTGAACTGCACAATAAATTACATTTTTACTGTTATTTAGGGGATATATCGCTTTCATTTACTTTTAGATTGAGAAATATAGCAAGAAAAACGTCAGCCAGCATGTAGCCGTGTACATTGTTATTTCCTTGCTACTGGCACTTGTGTAATGAGTTTTATACTTAAGTTGTAAGACTCAGGCAAGTAGCAAAGAAAGCAATGTCAATGTCTGGATACTGACCAATCCATTAAATTGGAAAAGGGATTATACATTGTTAACAAAGCTTAGGCAGGCATTTTGGGATAAAAAAAGCAAATCAGAATGAAGAGTTTAACAGAACTGCTGCAAAATGTGTAATGAAATCGGTAAATTACTGTTTAGAGTAGCTTCCCCTAACAGTGGATAAAATCGACCTCTTGCTGTTTACGTCTGTTTAAGGGTCCTGGCAGCTGTTGATTATGTGTCCTGGTAAGCAAGTGTAGCTTATTAGCATTTCAACCTTAACCTGAAACCTGGATTAGTTGAAGAGCTTAAAGCATCAAGGGAGGGTTAATGAGGATATGAGTGAAGTTTGTAGGCGGCTGCGAGCATATCATCTCTCAGATCTCCAGCTAGGCTCGTTCCCAGGAAGGGAACAGGGGAAAGAGGCCAGTCTGGCCATGCGTTAATTACCCCGCTGCTAGCTAGCTAGCAGGAACACAAGTGCACAGTCAGCAGGCACTAATTAGGGTTTCTTTTATTCAAACTACTGTTTTTATTGAACAAGGTTTAAGCAGCAGGGGGCAGGGGCTCATGCTGCTGTAAATTGCAATTTTCACACAAGAGCAGGAAATTAGGTCTGAAGCTTCAGCATCAAATTAGACATGTGAATTTGGTTTCCCACATGATGCCACCTCCTTACATTTCTACAGACATTTGAGCAGAGTATCTCATGCTGACAGGCCTTTGAAAAATGAAAAATATTATAAGGAGAGGAAGAGAAGATGGATGCTTTTGATCTCAGTAGGGACTGAGATGTGAAAATCATCCGAGTGGCCCAGCTGTACTCACTGTTTGTTCTGCCTGAAAGAACTGAGGACCAAGGGCCACTTTGTGGTACTTGAGTCATCCTGCCCGGAGTATGAGTCGTTTTATTTGTGACCCACTGTCTCTTTGCGTACCTGATCTACTCCTGCAACAGCCTTTACATTTCACAGCCATCATCTGTTCATAGTCACTCCCTGATGATAAATAGAGCAGCTGCTCTGGCCTTGCCTCTGACAGCAACCTGCAAGCTCGTAACTTTAAATGACTCTCCTATGCACAGATTCAGCCGCAGGAGAGGTCGCAGAGCACGGCGAGCCTGATGATCTGGAGTTCTTGGTGAAAATAGAGGGAGGGGAAAGTGTCAAAAGATAATTCTGTAACACAAAACTCAGCATTAGAGCGCAGGGAGTAGCTGTAAGGATACAGTAGTGCTCAAAAATAATTATGTAAACTCTCCGTCTGAGCCTTTTTTTCCAGTGGGGACTCGTCTGTGTATTGAATAAAGATTTCAAGTGACAACTAGTCTATGAATTTCACCTAAAAGCAGTCAAGCACATCCCTCATAAAGTTAAGCTGTCAAATGATCTTCCATGCTGGGTAAACGATGGGGCTGAAGAGTCCTGTGGACAGCCAGGAGGGAGACGGCAGTGTTACTTGAGGGCTGAGGCCTGGTTCTGACTGTGTGTGGCAGCGCACAGGCAGCTCGAAACACAACAACTGCACAAACTGCAGACATGCAGAAGGGGATCTAAAGGGGCTAGCAGACAGTTTTTGTTCACTTTTTCCTATGGCACTTTGATAAAAATGATTTAGTCTAAATGAAAAACAGCTCCACAGCTTTTGATGTAACACCGTGTCTGTTAATGATACTTTGAAGAGCAGATGAAAAGGAAAAGTATTATAAGAGAATGACGAGGAGGGAAAAAAATAGATTGAAATTACACTTCTAGGACCAGCCGTGCTGTGAGAAGCACGCTCCATCACCAAAATGGATTACAGCGTTGGGCAAAAAAACAAATTGAACTCCTCGTGCTCTGATATGCCTTAGTGTGTCACATAAAGGAAGAGCAGAGAAACAGTGTAGCTGATGGCTGAACCATGTCACAAGCCTGCCTGAGTGAGGCAACAGACGTTGGCACTTAGCAGACTCCCTCACGCTCGCTGATCTCCTGGGGGTTGGCTGATTACTGTGATTCTGAAATTACAGTCTTGATGAGCTGGAGCATTTTACAACAAGAAAAAACTGCTGCAGAAATGGGTCAAGCTGGGGCTGAGTTTTCACTCAGAGAAACAGGCAGGAAGAAAAGGAGACATGGATTTTTTTATGATCGAATAAATAAAGCTGACCAACTGGATGGGCCATAATCAATGTCTGGGAAGTGATTGATCTTTTGGGTATATGTGAAAAGCTCGCTGCAGGAGAGACAAAGAAACTGACGGTACAGTATATGCACAGTCAAGTGTGACAGACATCATTGAGATTATACATTATCACAAAATGGATGTACATTTGAATGCATCTAAAAAGTGATAAATGGTTATTTACGCATTCAAAAACACGGTGAAATGTCAGTTCAAAATGTTTGTACGGTGAAAAGACAAGGTACAACAGAAAGACAACAACAGAGACTTATTGTTACCATTTCCATTGATCAACTGGTCATACATTAATCTCCTTCAGTTTCACTGGTCAGATCCAGTTAGCATCAGCTCTCACTGGTGATTGCTGACTTCAGCTCTCCATTTGTGCTGCTGCCCTCACACCGCAAAGAGTCCAAGTTTGTCAGCAGTTGAGTTGTGAAATTCAAACACATTGAATTAACTGGGCCAGCTCTGACTAGTCTGCTATTAAACCGGGGCAGCAGATTGCGTTTTAAATTCACTCACATTACAAGATCAACAGGGCAAAACCACTCAGCTGCAATCTGTCTGCGAGTCTGACAGAGACTGACTTTTCCTGATGGTGAAAAGTAACTGAGATGGTCAAATCTAACACATGAATGTGGCAAAAGTAGTACGCACACAGGACCGCACTCTTGCGGCAGACAGATCTTCAGGGGCTATGAGGGAGGGAAGGAGGGAGACAGTTCACTGTTCATCAGCAAATTAATGGCGCAGTTCATCCTAATTTCCCTTGAAGACAGATCTTTGGTCCTGGAGCACAAAAATAATCTCTCTCTCTTTCTGGTTTTAACACAAAGCTGCAGAAAAGAACCAGGCCAGGGTTGGCATGGGCATCTGACGTGGGGTGGGCAGCAGGATTGTAACAGCTTGGTTTGTTGTGTGGGATGGTGGTGGTAGTTAATAGTGTGTGTGTGTGTGTGTGTGTGTGTGTGTGTCCCGAGATCAGTACTTACATTTCTGAAGTCCAGTGTTCATCTGCGTGTGGGGGAGAAGCTGGAGGGGGAGGTCACCTGGCCCTGGCAGACAGGCCAGCATTTCACACAGACACTAATGCAACATGGGACACGCACTTCTCCTCACACTGCAGAGAGAGAAAGAGAGGGGAGAGCGAGAGTGAGAGGGGGAGAGGTCAGCAGTCAGACATAACTGCAAGGCAGCACATGGTGCGTGGTGATACAGAGGCTGGGTCCAGACTAATAGAACTCTGTGGCTGATCCCTGGAGGCACAGGGCTGAGGGAAACATAGTTACCTTTCAATTAGAAACTGATTCACACCTGGAGCATCAGGTAAGGTGACATTTGATGCCAATAACAACTTCAATTAAACATCAAACAGCTGAAGTAAAACGGGCAGACTGGGCCTGAGGGGCTGGCAGCTTTAAATCGACTCAGTCCCTCCCTCCTCCTCCTCCTCTTCGCCCTGCATGTAAGTCAGCTAGTTGGACCCTGCTACCTGCGCTTTACCTCTCCACCACCACCAGACCATGGCAGAGGAAATTAATGACTCCTGTACACTCCAAAAGAACACACTCGAGAGGCCTGGTGCTGACAAGTTAGTGAGTCTCTGATCGATACTGCAGTCCTCTAGACCCTCAAAAGAGGCCTTTATTTTAGGGACATTAAACAATGGAGCCACCAGGATGTGGTGAAAAGAAATGAATAAACAGGGCTAGAGCTCCAATAAATGCCTGCCACTTTGTGCAATAACCTGATGTAATAGAAAGGGAGACAACGTTAGCCATGCTCCACTTGGCTTACTGCTGTATTCAAAACACCACAGATGCTTGCTTAATCAGCACTGAAGAACAGTCAGGGAGCAAATTAAGTCTACAGAGTCCGTGCCCTCCCCTTTTGCTGCGTGGCATCAGAAGAGGGCGGCAAGTGTGCGCAGACAAACAGCGTCTATGAGAGAGGCAATTACCCACAAAACAACCTTGGCATGCCTGTCTGCCGCAGGGTGATGGCTTAAAAGTGTCTTCCCCCCTGCAGGGAGAAGAGACAAGTGGAGGAAAGAGTGACAAAGCGAGAGAGAAAGGTGGAAAGAGAGAAAGACGGGTGGCGCGTTTGGGGTGGTGGGGGGGCTGAACTTGCTTTAAAAAGCAGGAGCTCAAAAAGGTCAGGATGACAGCTCATTTAAATCCTCCCAGCGAGGGGAGAAAAAACAAGCCTTAATGAAGCTGCCAGTTCTACACAGATACCTGAGAGCGTTGCACCTTGGGGTGCCGCAGGGGCAGGGCGGCGGGGGTGGCGAGGGAGAAAAGGGTAGAGGGGGAGATTGGTGGGTGGCGGAGCTGCGGTCTTGAGACAGATCTGAGGATTTGGGGGCGTTTTGTGCCGTTGATGCTGCGTCACCCTTTCTGTTGCCCAGACTCCCACTCCCCTCACCCCCCTCCCTTTCCCCTGCTTTCTGATTTACAGCCTGGACCGCCATATGGCAGCAATCCCTGCCCTCGATTCAGCGTGTCACCATGCATTAACTTTAATTGGCCTGATATGTTATTCTTTTCCCTCGGCCTTGGAAGGATTTTAGGTACATAGCGCCTTGATGTCAGCAGGCAAGATTTCCAACTCTCTCTCATTTATCAGGGTGCCAAGATTTCACACAAAGATAACAGCAATCTCTTTGACAACAGGCAGGTTTGGGGTGGAGGAAAACTAAATATCAAATACAACAGTGTCTTTGCTAGGGATTTCAAAAGTGAAACGGTGGCAAGAGAGTGAAATGATGTGGGGGGGAAGAAAAAAACACCAGCATAAACTGTCAGTTCATTTGTTATAAGAACACACACATCAACACACTACAGGCAAAAAACAGCCAACAGGCCATCAGCCCACCCCCTTCCCGTCTCCCCCACAGCGCCCCTGAATGTCAGAAAGCTGTGCAGTGGGGAGTGCTGCAGCAAAGGTCAGCCTATGGTAATGCCCCAGCTGACACTCTGCTTTGCAGCTCAGAGCAGGAGGAGATGAAACCCAACAGACAGAAGCCTGACGTCTACTGACTCGCGTATCAGCACCACTGCCACAGCGACTTCAAATATACATCACACGCCAAACACTGGCGCTTTCTACAAAAGGCACCCGCCCCCACAGAGGCTTTTTCAACACATGGACTATTTGTATCAGGAGCAGGATGACTACACCTGATAGAGTGTCAAGACCAGACAGGGACTGAGCTCGCTAAAGTTGGAGATGCTTTTTCTCAGGTCGTAATCGGCACGTGACAGGCTCGGCTGCTGGCTTCTGCTGAGTCCTAATTGCCCTCTGACCACCGTGCGAGGGTTTTAGCCTGGTCTGGAATAGGGCTTGCCTCTCCACACATCCATCCATCCAAGCAAATAGGTGTCCACCCCAATGACTTAGTAGTCTTTGTAATATACAGACACAGCCCCTCCTGTCGTGAGTGGAAACAGAGTTGCGTCTGTGGAGGCCAAGCTGAGCCAGCTGGGCAGGCCTGTGGAGCAGGGATTGGCTTGGTGGAGTTTAGCCAGGCGTCTCACACTATCAGCCCCGTGCAGACAGACACCACAGGGTTCTCAGAGTATTAGGGGGCCCCCGTGACTCGGCAAGTCTCCACCAGCTACTTATAGAACCGTAATAAAAGTGTGCGCATAACTGTGTGGCTTTCATTATAGACAAATAAAGACGAGCAGACAAAGCAGGACTTGAGCAAGTGATGCGCATGGCTTGTGTCATGTGTCAAATTGCTCCCATAAAAGCTGACCTATATTTTCTTTTCAATTCTCGTGGGGAAGGAGAAAAAGAAAGCCATCTGAAAGTAAAAGTAAAAGAAAAGCGAAAAGAAGAGAACAGGGAACAGGATAGATGGAGCCATTTAGGAAATTAGACCAGCTGACTACATTTATGCTGAATCCTTTGATCAATAGCCTCCTCATCAACTATGATCTGCATTTGTTAGAAATTTGGGAACTGCATCAGGCTAATTGCATAGAAAATCATCTGTTAAAATATCCACCAGCAGTAACGCACAAGGAAAAACGAAGACTGCGCACCAAAAATAAGCTCATTAGAAGGAGACACGTACAAAAATATTAGTGAAGAAAAACAATAAAGAAAAAAAAAACACAAGGTGAGACAGTATGTTTGGTTGCTGGTTGAATATTAACAGCTTTTCTATACCAATTAAAAGCAAAAGCAATTAGGAGAACCAAGTCACCATGTTGTACATTGCTTGTGCTAACGGCTGAAGGAGAGGAGGAGTGGAGGAGAAAGCAGGCTGCTGTTATTTTAATTGCATGTTTACCCCCAGGTTATGGGTCTGAAATAGAGCCAAGAAAAAATGTTGCAGTAGAAATTCAATGCAACTTCACTGTGTTGATTCTCTCAGGGACAGAGAGAGTGAAATTACTTTTCTTTGCAAGCTGAGTCTCTGAATAGGAGGTAAAGAAAGAAAAAGGAGCAGGAAGAGGAGAACAGCCTTTTACCCTTGAATACCAAGCCAGAGTGTTCTGTCAAAAGAAAGGGGAAAAAGCCTTGGCTCTTAAGCACGTTAGAGGAAGAAATGACACATCAGTGTGGCCTTCATTAGCCCATCAGGTTTTACAAACAACAGAGGTAGAAAAGGATTTCTGTTGCTAGCTGAGAGCCACAGGCGTGTTAGGCTGGTTCACGGTCTCACACAATAGATCCTGATGATTCCAGCACATCCTGAGGCATTTGGGACGGGCCGTTTGCTTTTTCAGTCAGCAGAGACCCCTCATCAACCCGGACTGTTATCTCATACCAAAAGAGAAAGGGCGAGAGAGTGGGAGACGGCCATGATAGTGAGGGTGAAAATGCAGAGAAGACAACCAACCCAAACCCAAACTCGCACACAAATTGAGAGTCTGTAAAATAGTGGTTTCCAAGTTCGGGGTGTCAGGGATAAAACTGTCAAACAAGGAAACTGCTGCAGTAGTGTGGGAGAGAGGAAGACAGCTACTTGAAACTACTCTTCTTTAGAGGGAGGGAGGGGTCTGTGAAACAACTGGGAGGCTGTATGAACGCTCAGTAACTAACTGATGAAAAAGTGACAGTTCCCTGAGGTGAGATGGTGGATATGGAGCGGAGAGACAGCATGCCCCTAGAATAATGCATAGTCCACAGCTGGATCGACTAAATCTTTGCATACGTGTCAGATACGGAAAGTTGGTTTCACAATGAGAACACAGGCTCTTAGAGGTGCTGTGTACCATGAAACTAAGAAAATGATGAAAAGGCCTCTTCTTATCACTGACCTCATTCCTCCACTCTTGTCTTTACATTGGATAGTTTAGAGAAATGTGGCCTCTTGGATCGAGTCCATGCTCCTCACTGTGGAGAAGATGACAGTAATGGTGGTGAGATGAGAGGATGAGAAGATATTGGGCAGTGAGTGTCCTGGTCTGGCCTGGCTATCTTTGCCAGAGCTATGTCATGGCCATTACCCGTCCACCACGTCAGAGCTGCGGGGACAAGCCAGCCAAGGTCCATTCTTCAACTTAGAGTCAGTTTCACTAACAGCCACTTAAGCCCACTTGGCTTCCCAAAGAGCTCTACAAATGTGGAAGGTAGAGCTAAGTGTGCTCAGTCATGTCAAGCCTGGCCAAGGTCAGGTGGGCAGACAGAATGGGCTGGCAGTGCGGCATGCGTGGCGTCGTGAATGCCAAAATGTCGGGGCCCCTGGCTGTGCCATTTGACAGACATGTTTACACCTGATAGAAAATGCAGTGTGGATGGCCTGCCAAAACAGAGGGGATCCAAAGTGAGGGGTGCCAGCCTAGTTATTTATTTATCTGCTGCAAATCCATCCAGAGTGCAGCCAGAAGCTGGGCATGCCTCAATGAGGAATAAGCCAGCCTACTCTCAGACATGACAGCTTTAAACCACTTGAGGGAAAAAAAACATCTGACATGTAGTAAAAGAAAAGCAAAGCAGCTGCAGAGATTGGATTTAATTTACTCACACTCTTAATACATCTCACACTAATTAATGATTAAGACATGGAATTAGTCATATTAATCAGAGGCTATTCTAAAATCATCTGTGACAGTGTTGAGGGACTGGGCCCGTTCTTATTCCAGCTAAATGCTAACATCAGCAAGATAACTTGCTCACAATAGTGATGCTGTTTAAGAGGTTCACCATTTTAGCATGCTAACATTTGCTAATTAGCACTAAACACAAAGTACAGCTGAGGCTGATGGAAATGTCATTACCTATGCAGGTATCCTTTGGTGATAAACCAAATAATTTAGCAAGTTAAACATTTGACCCTGTGATGGCACTAGATGAGAAGTTATGGGGGCGTCACTTCATAATGAGTACTTTACTCCTCCAAATTTCATGGAAATCTATCCAACAATTGTTGAGACATTTCACTTTAAAGCACAAATGTGAACCGGCTAGTGGGGCTAGTGGTGCTAGTGGATCACATCAAAATTTGGAAATCTATCAAGTAGATGTTGAAATATTTCACTAGATAAACAAAATCTTTCATCTGTTAGTAGTGCTACATGAAAAATCAAGGGATCACCAAAGTCTGGGGAATGTCTAGACAAAATTTCATGGCAATCGTTGTTGTGATGTGAACCAAAGTGGTGGACTGACCAATATACCAACATTTCCATCTGTAGAGCCAAACTATGCTAGCCTGGTGCAGTGGATATTCTATCTGAAAACAGTGGAGAAACAGTGAGGAGCACAGGAATGCAAGGAAGTACCATGGAAGAAAAGTGGAAGAGAATCTTTATCTTCTGGTAACCATCAGATCACACAACTCAGAGATGTCGCTCAGCAACACTGCTCCTTTCATCTCTTCAGTGGTGCCACCACATTGGTGTTATCTTTACATATCACACCAGACAACAATGTGTTGAGTCACATGCTACTGCGTCAGATGCCAGGACTGGGGGTTTGGTAGAGGACTAAGATGACATGGTTAGAACAATAGGGATAGACAGATACTGAACTCCCGTAAATCTGTCTTTGTGTGTTTAAGTATGTGCAGTGATACAAATCTTCAGGCAGCTGGCTTTTCAAGTGTCTTGCTTGTGTGAATGCTCAGTTATAAATTGCATAGCTGTGGCACAGGTGAGATGAAGAAACCTGAAAAAGAGACAAGCCTGTGTCGAACTTATCTATCGAAATGACTTTGTATCAAATATTACTTGTACTGCTCCGTAGGCAAAAAATTACAAGAGCTGTGTAATTCTGGGAACAAATCTGTTGATGAACGTTACCCAACTTGTAGAAAATAATTGTTCTGAAAATACACTGTGGTTGAGTGGAAATTATGCCATTAGGCTTCTACACTTCACTTCAGGTCTGAAACAGAAATGGGGCCCAGTTGTCCATCAGAGGTTTAAAAGCAGATTTCTGAACGTGTTCTAACTATTTGACTGTAAGTCAGTCAGGCCTTTTCCATGGATAGGGAGAAATAACTCAATGTACTGAGAGCTAAAGCGCGGCAGCATTGTTCCAGCTGGCGGAAAAAGGGGAAATGAAGATGGAGTGGTTTGATTTCATTTGTTAGCAGGTGCATCCATTTTGTGTTCTTCCCCACACCCACCTCACCGCTCTCAGTCAAAGCGCTTATCAGAAATTGGACACCCCAGTGACAAATTGAGCCTGCGATTAAAGGGAGAAAGAGGAAAGCTTTGTTAAGTGCTGCTGATTGGGATCCCAGGCTGCCCTCACACAGCAGAGGTGTGTGTGTGTGTGCGTGCATGCATATATGCTTGGTACAGAGCCAATAGCAGAGCTGACACCACCACCACCCCTTCTCCCATTTTCCCCTCTCTCCAGGTGTTCCCACGGCTTACATTTCTGCTCCGAGTACTCAGCAAACAAAACCAAATCAATGCAGCTGTTCCCCCATCTCTCTGTCTGTGTGTGTCTCTCTCTCTCTCTCTCGCTCTCTCTCTCACATACATATACACACATATATATGTACATGCATAGGAAACTACACAGGCAAACCTACATGTACATCAGTGATTTTCCTCTGCAGGAATAATGACCTCCTCTAGTATTTCCAGTGTCTTCTTATTGACATGTACGCTGTGTTTAACAGAGAAAAAAGTTAAGTCTCTGTGCGTATGTCCCACCCAGACCCACATTATTGACCCAGCATTAACCAGCCCTGGCCTGTTAGCGTGCGCAGCAAGGCTGATTTAAGAGGGGGGTCAGAGCAGCTCTGCTAGGCAGAGCGCTGACTCTCACAAATCATCCTAAAAGGGCTTAACGCACAAAAACAGCTTCCAGTGTTACACAGGCCTGCTGTGAGAGATTTATCCACTGTGCCATTATACTAACTGGCCTCTCTGCCTATGAGCTGTATATATACCAATTCACACACACATAAAGAAAAACCCTAATTAGACTTATGCCTGGTCCAGCTCTGCAGGAAGACTCACTCAACAATTCAACCCATTTACTATTCTGCATTATAAATATGATCACCTTAAGTCCGTGACTTGTGATATAATGAAAGTGTGAGCTCTGTCTATATCTATAAAAATACCATTGGTTTTAAGAATTTAGATCCTGTAATAACTCTGGGCTACACACAGACCTCCAAAAGACTTTTGGTTAACCAGAGCTTCTTCTTCTTTATACCCGGTTTAATTTGTTATTGTTGTTGTTTTATAAAGCTTCTGGCGCATAATTTTTCAGACGAAAAATATGGTGAGTCTTTTTAATGCAGGCAAAAGCAAAAGCTCTCACTAAGCTAGGCACATTGGTTCAGTTAGTAAGGATTCCTGAGACACAGGTCTGGTGGCTCTGAACTCATGCGATGAACAGAACTAAACAGGTGAAAATATTCTGCTCCATTGAGAAGTGCAGCCATACAAGTCAAAAACAAATGTCTAAATGCCGATTCCAAACCCTGCTGTGTACATGTTCGATAAAAGCTGACCCGTCTCCATCCTGTGTCTATGGAAGGCTGGTAAGGTCAGCCGCCTCCATGGCAGCTCTGACATTCAGTCTGGCCTCCAGCGAGACCAAACGAATCCCTCTCGCATCTACAGAGCAGCCGAAGAATAAAAGAGATCTTTCTCCACCAGACAGGGTTGTGTGAGATGTGTTCATTTTGCCTCTGGCGACACACAAGACATTTGTGGTCTCTCCTTCATCTTCTGTGTATGTGTGAGAGCCTCTCAGCCCACTGTTCTTTCCCCTGCAGACACCGGCTCAGGGCGCTGAGCAGCCAGCTAGTGACTCCGTGGAGAGCCAGGCAAACACAGGCCCTGCATGGCAAACATCTCACATCCGTGTCTGCATGGGAACATCTGGCCCTCCAAGGCTCGCAGTGCCCTCCGTCTATCTGCCTGACTGACTGTGACACATATTGTTGGTGTGTACCGGTGTTGTCATGGCACCGGAATTTTCACTCCTACACAGGTACTGGTTTAATATACAAAAACAAATCACCACAGGACCAAAGCAAACAAGCCATATGTCACATAACAACCACAGCACTATTTTATGATCATTAAATAACTGATTGAGCAGCTTTGTGTTCATTTTAGAGATTTAGATTACATTCTGCATTTCTCCATGGATGGGGATCGAACTTCATCCAACTTCAACACTTTTTGGTACAGACTAAAATGTGTTTATTTGCAACTGAGTATCGAAAAGATACAAGTACCAAACACTAGCACCAAATGTTTGATCAGATTTGCTACCTTGGTAACTTATTCTTTGAACAAATAAATTTGTATAGCTGCTTATGTTTAGACAACATGTAACATTTAGGAACTTTGCCTTCTTTCATTCAAGGAAAAGGAAACCGGAAAACATTTTGTTCCACTATTGATTCCGGAGCTCATTTAGCGTATGACTCAGATAGATTACAGACAATAATCAACAATACCTTGCCAAATATTTTGCTGTGGTTGAGGTCTGATCTGAGAACTGGCTGCTGCAGCCCTCAACTGGTTTAGTACTAAAAGATTTTAACTAATTTTGTGTGTGGCCTAGAATGGATAAAGCTTAGATCAATCTCTTCTAGCCTGTACCAGTGAGATAGAGTCATATGAGTAATAGAGTTGGCCAGGATGATAAAAACTTCTTTTCCTATTGCTCTTTCTCTCTCTTGCTTTCTTGCATCATGCCCGCTCATACAGATCTCCTGCGGCCGTCCAATGATTCAAGACTGATGAGGCATGCTCAAAGGTCTATGCCATTGAGCACAGCATTAATGCACCCAGCAGCAAATTTTTTGCCATCGACCCTCGTTCCCTGCAATAAGGACAGAGCCATCAATCAGGCCGAGATAGCCGACACCAGACACGGGCTGATGAAGTAGGGGACTTTGGAGCTAATGACAAATGGATCTCTCAGATATGGTCACAGTATACTATGACAGTCCGCCGAGAACACTTGACCTTTAACAAAATCCTAAGCCACTTTTTGCCAACACTATGCAATGCAAAAATGGAGAATATGCAAAGTGCTGTTGCAGTTAAGAAAGTGTGGTTATTGTGTGAGAACTCCTGGGCCCGGCTGAGAGTTCAGTCCCATCACTCTCAGAGCTGCTCCTGACTGACCCAGCCCTCCTCTGTTCTCACACCAAAGCTCTGGGAGTGACCTTCAGGAGGCCTGCTAGTCCTGCTAATTGGGGTCTCTACAGAGCACAGCAATCCACACCCCCACACTGTGCTGGAGGAGGGACCGGGGTAAAGGGAGAGAGAGACAGCAGGGGCCTGTGTTGTCTGCTTGGTGGGAAACAGACAAAGAAAGTGGAAAACTGAGCTTAAAAAATGAACTTACAGAAATACAGAATTAAACTTGGGCTGCACTGAAGGAAAACAGCTAAATAACAGAGTGCTTTAAAACATGAATGCTGCTCTATAGGGCTGGTCAACAAAAACAATGTAACATTTACCAAAAGGCAATTTTCTGATATCAAAATATATCACTAATTCTTTTTACGTATGGAAAATCACATGTCAAGTTGTCTACATTGGGCTGTGTAACAAGAGAGAATATAACTGGAACCATCAGCTCTCAGCTTGAGAAAAAAAGTTATGGAGAAAGTTTTTGTTAATTTAAACATTATAACATTTCACAATATTAAGAAAATACAATGTGATTAAAATGATAGACGTTAGAAGATAAATGCTTAATACTGGTATACTGAACACGCCTCACCACTCTTACAACTGCAGCTGCAACTAATGATTCTTTTCATTATTGATAAATCTGATGCTTTTTTGGTCTAGATTAATCCATTGTTTAAAAAGTCCCATAAGCAAACAGCCCGAATCAAAGGATATTCTGTATTATGGATCAGAGCAGCAATTTCTCACAGTGGAGAAGCTGCATCCAGGTACTTTTTGGTATTTTTGTTAAAAGAATTACTTAAGTGAATAATTAATTATTTAAGTGTGGCACAGGGGCTGTTATAATGTGAGGCTTTGTTACCCTGACATTAAGCATATATTATATATTATATATACCATATAAGTGGTAGAACAAAGTAGTAAAACAAATATAAACTTCATTGTGTCTGCTACAAAACCAAAATATATTAGTGAGGAACATCAACTGAAAATAATAAACTGGGGAAAGAATTTGATGATATTTAAAAAAAAGTAAGAGGCACCATAAAGTAGATCATGGTTTCTAAGGGAAGGTGTGTCAGGCAGGTCAATTTTATCTATGGGCCAACAGGGTCGGTGCTCTGCTCTCAGGAGCATGGAGGAGACAATGACACAGGTAATTTAGAGCAGGCTCAGGCTGGCTACAGCTGTGCACCGAGCTTGCCAACACATCATCATATCAGGGCCACTTCCTATCAGTGTGATCAGCACTCAGAATAAAAAAGGGGAAGAAAATGTACAGGAAGTCATCCTGTAAAAACAAGATAGCCTTTATGTTGGGAAAGAGTCACGGAATTGTTTTTTAAGAATGTGTTTGAGGGTAAAAGACACACCTTTCTGAAGGAATTGAAGGACATACAGTGAAGCTCGTCACCATTTTAAAGTAGGTTTGTGATCCAGTGAATGAGACTTTGAGCAAGGATGGCCATGAATAGAAAGGTCTGCATTTAATTTGCTAATCCATCATTCCAATTGTACTCGGTAACAAAGGGAGAGGAGAGTGGTGGGGCATTCAGAGGCAACGGAGCATGCTGAGGGGTGCGTGTGGTTCTCCATGGAGCCAGAGAGGCCGTGGCCCTTAGCCCTAAAAGCCCGGCCAGCGCTGGGGAGAATGGGATCTGATGAGCTCAACGCAGGCAAGACTAATCCCTTCATGTCCAAAGAATTGTTTAACTATGTTTGACTGATTAACCCAAACCCCTCGATTCCACTTACAATCTATTTGTTCAATCAAGTCTCCTGCACTCATCATGCTGCAGTGTGTGGGTGGTGATGGAGAGAAAGAAAGAGAGAAAGAATCAGGGAGAGAGAAACAAAGGGGGCTGCAAAACAATCCTTTTTGAGGAAGCACAGCAGAGGCAGAAGTCAAAAGGACAGCTTTTCTGTTCTACTTGCAATTCTCCAAATGCACATAGCACATGAGTTCCTGTGGACCAGCTGTTGCTAACATTCAAAGGTCAGAGAACTTTTGCCTTGAGAGATTTCAAGTAGAAAGTCAGCCGTGGTGTGTTAGCAGTATACTGCACTCACTGGCAGGCTGGTTGTTACCAGCTTCATGGGAAAAGGAAATTTAAAGGCACTCTCCCCTGCGTGGAAAAGAGGTTGCCAGGAAGATTAACCCAGCTTCCTTTTATAGCCTCTGACAAGAGGTTAAATCACACATTACACTGCCTGAAATGTCTGCTAGTAATTAGATCAAGAATATTACTCTCTCTTCTTCCCCTTGCAGACTGCAGCTGATCAAAGCCTAATGATGGTGTCAGTGCCAATGGCAGTGCTGGCTGGGTAAATCTCCCCATCGGGATGGCAATCTGTCAGGGCCGCAAGCCCCTGCTAAACAGCACAGGACATGAGTACAATGGTGCTCGACACAAAGTAGACTAAATGAACCATATCTTTTACCAACAAGCTATCCATCAGCAGCGCGCCATTAAAATTCACAGTAATGATTATACATCTCTTTGTTTTGAGTCTGGGACTGCGTGTTTATATGTACACAGTCAGCTGAGATGTATACAGTGAGAGAGATGTTGGCAACATCTGTGAGTTTTATCCCAATAACAGTGAAACCAACCACCAGTGTATCTGCTGTCTTTCCATGCCGGAGCAGATCTAAGCAGCACCTGGTCCCTTGATGGGGTGAGGGGGCTATTGGCTATTAATTACAGAAAGCCGACACGCAACGCAGGCAAACCCTCGCAATGAGACCCTGGGACGTCAGATACACAGTAAGACGAATGCTTCTCTGTCACACAGCAACATGACCTGCCTCAGGACTCTTTACACACGAGTACTTTCAAGTATGCCTTTCAAATTGTGGCCCACCCTTCTTCCTCTGCCCCTACCCTGTCTCCCTCTCTATCTCAATCACATTCTGCGGATGTTACACTACTTCAGGGGATATTTTCTGACTAATGCAAAGCGGTCGTGCAGTAGCATGATAAAAGTTGACATTTTCCTTTTCTAATTCAATGCTTCCTTTGTAAACAACCTCGCCTTTTTATGTGCGCACATGTGCACACACACACACACACACAGGCTGCAAACACATCACACATAATGGTCAATTTCATTATTTGCTCTCAAACTCAATGGACGCAAACAAAAGGGGGAAATGGCAGGAGATATGCCAATCATTTATCGTTGAAAGATGTCTGACAAAAGAGGCCCTAAAAACCTGACAGCTTTTCTTTTCCACGTCAGTCCTCAGCAAAACCAGCTCCTTAAAAAGGGGCCCCAGACAGCAGACTCCAGCAAGAGGTCTGACCCCAATCTTAACCCCATACAGGTGGCACAGCACTAAACACAGGAAGCAGGAGCGCTATTCACAGGATGCAGGGAGAGAACGTTGCTCTCAACCAAAGACCTGCTCTCAGAGATCATTTAGACAGGCACAAAGACAGCTCAATGCCTGTAAAGTGTATTCTAACGTGCTGAAAAGCAAATCCCCTTGAAACCGTTAATGGTAAAGACTCGTTCTCAGTGTAGACAAAAAGCTGTTTCAGGATGGTTTGAGAGTCATAGTGATAGATAAAACTCTACAACTGGGTAGCAACACTGAATTATGCTGTGAAGGCTGTTAATCTTTAATTGGTGTCAGAAATGAAACAGTTGTGGTTAAAGTTTGAATAGCAAATTTTACACCTCTTAACGTTAAGGAAAAAAGGACAAGGCCTATCTTGTGACCAACAATCTTCATACAAAAACCCCATCTGTTATATTGTTATAAGCTCAATGCACAAAAACAGTAATGTCAAGTGTGCTCTTTTAGTTCAGGGGAATAATGCAACTCCTGTTCGATTGCTGCTAGATTGAGTCCAACTACAGAGCTGAACTATGAACTGTGATTACAGCCAACATCCCCCCGCAGAGCGACAACTGCATCTCTGCACATTCCAGGAAACGCAGCCAGCTGAAGACAGCAAATACACCAGAGAGGAGGAGACATAAACAACGTAAGCTAGTTTGAGAGCTGCACCGATGTTTACTGTCTCACTAAGTGCATTTCATCTCCACTGCTTTCACAGCAGCGGCGGTATTTCAGCATGCAGTACAGAGGGGCTGCTGATGCCACAGGTCTGTGTACAGAGGGCTCAGTCACAGGCTGGAGAGACTGTTTGGACAATGTAGGTGTCAGACACACTGCCTGTCTGGAATAACGATGCAGTTCAGCCGCTACAAAACACCCTGTGGTTCCTTTTAAGTGAAGCTTCAATAAGAAAAACCAACTTGAGTGTTTTTGGAGTGTAACTGTTGAAAACCGAAGAGGAATTTCTGCCTTGTTTAACTTGGTACATTGCTATCAGGGAGAAAGGTCTGCATTTGCTTCAAACGGGCAGTGAATGACATGCCAGAGATTAGCCTCTGAAGGTCACAGTCTTAGCTTATCCTTTCAGCCGCTTTTCACAACACAACCCCGGGCCCTTTTGAACAACAGGAAGAATGTCATCTGGTTACTTTTCAAGGCACGGAGATACCATTCACTGTGGCCAACAATGGCTGCAAACAGGACCAGAGGGTGAGGAGGTTATAAAGGGCCCCATTCTAAGCGCCGCTCGATCTCCAGTACACTGCACGCACACAGAAAAAACACACCCACACAATGAGGCCTGGAGAAGTGGTCCAACCGATGATAAACTGAGGAGGGTCACGGCAAAGTGCTGTGCACTGACCGGCTCAGCTCAGCCTCCGTCCCTCCCTAGGACAGCTCCTAACATCCAGACCAAGCCTCCAAGTCTCGGCCGCTTTGTCAGGCCTTCAGATATACTTGCTGCTAAGTCATTTTGGAAAGGAAAACTGTATGATTCCCTAAACTCCATCCAGGTTAGTGCATTTTACCAAAGGTTACAATGAGCACAAAAAAACAACCCTATTTTTTAATACCAATTTCACACAGCTTGGCAAGAAAATAAACTGGGAATAAATAACTGGGATTTTAAATACCTCAAATATATGCATTTCAGTGTATTAGTATAGGGTGTAAGATAACTAGGCTAATGCAATAATGTAACATGCCTAAAATTCTGGTAAACAAAAGTAGCATTCCTCTAAAAAAACACTATACCCTGTGTTCAATGACAAGGCCTTAACTAAATGTATCTGCTATTATTCAGGTTTAAGGCTTGTCCCATAAAGACTCTTAGACTACAGACGGAGCTGAAATCCTTCACCAATTTAGTCTCTAATGAACCCTCTGAAATATTAAAAATAAAGCCCAATTAGCCGACAGCATTTCACATCTCCTCCCCCTATAATCCTCTGGTAGCTTAGCCTTATCTAATGTCTGCGCCAACTATGACACTTTGAGCTCACTCTCCCTCTATCCCCTCCACTTGATATCCCCTAAAGCTTTGCTGGTGCTTTGTTGTGGCATTCTTTCTGACCCCACAGACCCGGTCAGAGTCTGAGCCTCTCTAGTTGTGTCTAATGATGCCCTGATATGTACAGTTGGCATAGACGTTGGAAAACTGCAGCAATAACCATGGACATTCTAATGGCATCTATTAGGATTACTTAAGAGTGATATGGGACTCGCCTGGCAACCTCTTATTACAGAGGGCTTGGTATTGGGGGTGGAGAGTGTCAGTAGAGGGTCAGTGATCCGATTGAGACGGCCTTATCTTGTGCCATAAACAGATAACAGTATCTGCCCTGCTCTTCTGCTGTTCCTGTGAGATGGAGGTGGATAAACAACCCTGTCGTCTCCAGTGCCTCCGACAAGCTTGATCAGACAGATGCTGTCCTAAACCGAGCTTTGTTCCTCCTGCTGCTGCTATGACTGCTGTTTTTGCTGTGAATGTCACCAGGAGGCTTGCATTTTTCCCCGATTGCCCTCAAGCTGAAGACACAACAATTTCAGAAAGCCCTTTGGTCTTGGTGTTTGTAACGTCAGGTTGCAGCACTCCCTGGCTTAAGGCCCCGGGTTTGCTGATTACGCAAACTACCCAGCAAGAGTAATGCTTTTGCCCTAATTGGACCTGCCGGCTAACATGCAAATCCATGCAAAAAAAAAAAAAAAAAAAAAGTCATGAAGAACACAAAAATGTAGCAAACAAAGACAGAAAGTGTATCTTCAAATCAGGCCTATCACCTGTGGCCATTTGGCAAACACAAAACAAGCCATGTGAACCAAACTAAATACCATGTAACAGCTGACCCACAACCTGAGCCCTGCAGGTCAGTCCCTTGTCCTCAGAGATATCCAGAAGTTGCCCATGATGTCCTAAACACCTGATCTGGATGTATCATGTGGCCGCAGTACTTTACTCGCAGCCTGACCTGCGTTTGACTCCTCACACTGGGTCTCCTGACTTTGCCCACTCACACAAAGGCTACTAAACATCTGCTCCCTGTCTGAAACCAGACTCGTACAGCTGAGAAGACATCGGGTGGCCTCGCACAAAGTCTCTCCAAGTGGTGGGTGGCTGAGTGGGAGAGTGTGGGCTGACAGCTGCCGTGGTGACTGGAGGACTGAAAGGTGGAGCCGCCTGGCAGATCACTGGTACCTGGGAAATCTCTGCCATGCTGTCCGGGACAGGGGGGCAGCCTCATTTAGCAAATGGATAATATTCAACAAATGCTGCTCATCTGAAACAACCCGAGTGAGGCAAATAAAAATCTGCTATGCACATAAAATTCACAGACAACACCTGCAACAAATTTAACATACACAGACCCCCGCAGGAATTTAAAGGGAACAAATGCATTGCTTTGGGAAGAGCGTACGGTTACACATTTCCAATTCAAGTACCGTCTCTAAAATGCTACATCAAATGACTGGCTTTGAATAAACCAAAACGAGCATCAGCCAAGTGGCTCGTTCCAGCACAGAAAATCATTGCATCAAAAATATGCTGGTTAGCCGAGCCATTTCACAGTCAACAATCACAGAATCAGGACTCTTACTAATCAATGTATTTTAATGAGCTCCCTGTGAATCCCAACAACAGCGGAAACATAAAAGCTGTTCAAGTTCTCTGGTTCAGTCTTTGTACCTTGTGATCTGTTATTCATAGTCTTGCTCTGAAGTCTCTAAGAAATAAAGCAGAGCTTTGATGTTATCCTCTTATTACTGCTGTCTGAGACAATCCTAATGTTGGGAATCAGACCGTTTGGCTGTCACGTGGAGAACTTCTGCGACCCAAAACTTCCAGGACCCAGCATAAGGTGTTCACTCACCGATATCTGCTTTGCCATTGGCTTACAAGCGGAAAGTTTGCTACAGTGATGTTAGTATCTAGAAAACTGTGTGGGTGTGCATATTACATTCACACTGTACTCTACTCACTACTTTAAAGCTTCCACTCAAGTAAGCTTAAATATGTAGGTGTGTACGTTCTTCACAATATGTATTTTTTAATAGCTTAACCTCATCAGCAACTGTAGACTGAGAGGCTACGGCAGCCAAGATGCCACACAAGTATTTTAGAGGAAATTGCCCCACAATGTAAATCAATACATTCCAATATATTTGGCAGTGGTTGGCTCTAAAAACCAATGCAAACTTGCTTTCCTGTCAGTTTACCCTCAGCAAGGCTCCGGGTTTGTGGTGACAGGTCAAAGAGTCAGCACATGACTCATGGACAGAGGAGGAGAGACGCTTAGAAAAGCCACGCAGAGATCTAATTAACACATGCATTCAAGTGGTATTTCAATTTGGCGGAACGCTGTAATTTTCAACAATGCTGCTGACCAGCATGACATGAACTAATGAACCAGGTGCTCCTGACATTCAGGCTTTTCCTGCTGCCGTTACAAGTAAAAGCAAACCCACAAATCATTTTCAGACTTAAATAGGAGTAAATGTTCAAATATTGAGCTTTAAACTACTGAAAAATCTATATATGTAGAGTATATGCTGTTTGCATCACAATATCTCACAGTAACTTTGAAGCATTTTACGCTCATTCTTTTAGTTATCTGTCAGAGTGTTGTCATTAGAGGCGAACTGCATTTTACAGATGGGGAGAGGCCTTACAGTCATTTGTTTCTAAGACCTAATTAATCTTCATTGTGCTGGGAAACATAGCACCCCAATGCAAAAAGGGTTCCTTCTACACGATAATTGCAGGGAGTCTAGGGGCCTGAGTTTCCCAGACAACAAGGTCTGAAATTTAATTATCTGCTCTTTGGAAAATGTAGGAGAAGAAAAGCTACATTGCAAAACTGCACTTTTGAGCAAGTAATGTCAGGCTCTTGTTTGAGTAAGCACAGGGTATCACTGAGCACATCCTCCCTGCTGTCATAAACCAAACAGTCTCACCACTGCTATGGTAAAAAAAGGATAATGACTTTCTACAAAAAAAAAAAAAAAAGAAAACTTCAATATGGCCATGCAAATGTAGACTAAACAGTTCTTATCTCCCGACATTTCTCCACAACATTTCACAGCTTTATCATCTTACCATGTGCAGAGTAAACCCGATCACTTCCATAGTCCGGTGTAGTCAGTCATAGAAGTGTTGCTCTACTGCGGTGCCTTTTTTAATCATATCCGTCAAGCTCCATGACATTATAGACCGACTACAACAATAAAACCAGACTCAGAGCAGCCAAAGACAACACGGGCAGGCTGTGGCAACATTAACATTCCGCCGTGTAAAGATCAGGCTTGGAGGGGGAGGAACATCGATAGGATCCCATTAGTTAAGTGTGCCCTTAGGATACCCGAAATTTGATCAGAGAAAGACCTTTTCCTTCCAGACACGAACCATTAGACGTTATGGCAAAAAAAGAAAGCTGCTCTCCTCCTCTCAAACTACTCCTCCTGCACTCCTCCTCCTCCTCCTCCTCCTCCTCCTCCTCAGTGGTCGAGGTTGTGCGGCAGGATCAGGATGAGCCCGGTGACGTCAACCTTTTGTTATCACCTTTAACACTTGCCTCTGCAGGTGGAAACACTTTCCTCTGTCGTTATATTAAGAGCTGCTATTTGCAGACAGCTGGCGAGCAAGGAGCGTACGCAACATCTGTATGGCGGCTGAAGACGACTGACACTCTAAATTTGGATATATGCACGCATGTCCTAATGGGTATATACTAGCAGTGGGAGACCACTCCAGTGACAGCTATACCACACTCTAATAGCATGAAATAACCACACTTCCAACTTCATCCACAGCTGGCATCTTCCAGGAAAGGAACTTGTAATTTCTCCTGAGAGCTGACACCAAACTGTGTGCATCATGTTAATGGGAATCCTAATGATGGAGATGTAATCATGAGGAGGATGGTGATGATTTGGCAGGCAAATGGAGCTCTAATTAATCCTTACTGGTTGTTGTCATATTGCAAAAAACAACAAGCTAACCAGCTCAACAACACAAGCCCAGTTTCATTCAGTTAACACCAGCTTTGAACAAGAATGTATGAGTCCTTTAGAGCCCACGTAAAATATGTGTGGCTCATAAAACACAGTTAAGCCGTAAGGGTTTGCAGTAGATGGACAGACAGTACAGGGGACCAGTACAGCTGCTACAAACCTGTATGTTGCCAGTCAGTGTGCCAGCTGACTGCCCAGGCTCCTGGCTAGCTAACCTAGCCAGTCAGTCTGAAACATACACAGTCCCATTGTTGCCTTCTCAAGCTTTCCTAATATTAATGCCACAATTTGAGAGGATGTCACCCAGTATCGGGCAGAAGGCGTGTTATTAAGATACAACTACTTACTCTCCGTTTACCTCTGCGAAAGGCATCGTTTAGTACGTCGCCATGGTTTAAAACGGACAGATTTTCTCCCGTTGCCCTGCGCTGCCGAATCACTGCTGCTGCTGCTGTCTGCGGCAGCAACTTCCGGCGCATGCGCAATAACTGGGACGGTTCCAGACAGCACGGTGCGCTGCGCAGGGCAGCCGAGTGGTTTAAAGGTACAGTGGGGGTGAATTCAGTTGGACGTCTACATATTTGTTTTGTTTGCCAACTGAAAGGTGAAATTAGTGAAAGAATACCAACTAGATGTTTAATTATTGTGCCAGCTGTATAACATCAACATACATGCAAAACTTTAGCTTTCCTCTACAGGGTTGGTTAACAAACTCAAAGTATTAAAATGTAAAATAATAGTAGTAATAATAATAATAAGTTCATGGGGTTTTATGTTGCTCAGTTAACTGTGCATATGATGCGACCAGTGGTGTAAAGTAACTAAACATTTAAAGTTAAATACTGTACTGTACAAGGCACTTAAATTTAGTATTTCTATTTTATTCTAAATCTATATCAATCTATTCTTCTATTCGACTATATAAGAGGAGAATATTGTACTTTTTACTCCACTACACTTATTTGACAGCTATTGTCACTAGTTGCTTTGATGATTGAGATTTTGCACACCAAAAACGTATAATCAGTTTATATAATATGATGCATTGGTGCACAGAAGAGGAAATCATCCCAACCTTTGGAGATGAGAGTGCATGGTGATCTGGGGGCTGTAATAAAGTAATGACATAGCATTTTAATTAGTAAGCAATAATGTGTTGACATACTTACAAAAAAACCAAAACAAAAAAACAGCTAGTAGTGTGTTATTAGGTCCAGGGCACCACCAGCCTCCAGAGCAGCTTCAGTGCTCCTAAAGATGATTGATGAATTGAGTGTTTGACGACGATGATAGCGGAGAGCATTTCACTCTAAAATCTCTCATAGGTGTTCAGTTGTGTTGAGGTCTGGTGACTGTAAATGCCATAGCCTGTGATTCATATCACATTTTCATAGTCATCAAACCAGTCAGTGAGCCATTGTGCCCTATGTGAAAGCACCTGCATTCATTACACTAATTTATTCAGGTTTTTCCTTTGATTTTTGGGGCTTGTTGCTCCAAAAGTAATATTTATAATGATCACATGTCTGTTTATTACTCTTTGAGCCTCGAGCAAAATGTTGCCTGTACACCAGAATCCTAATTCACCCAAATTACTATGTCAGACCTACAATACCACAAAATAAATTCATTTATTGTATTGGGGTGATGTTTTTTTAAACATATCTGTGTGGCTATATACCACTAGGGTATATGGTAAAATATGTTTTTTTGTTGTAATCTGGGTGAACAGACCCTTTAAGTTCCCACACTCAAAAAAAAAAAAACTTGTGGTCAGGATATCAGAAATCTCGAAGAATACAGCTTTTTTATGTATTTAACCAGACCAAATTTAATACTCATCAGGTAGACTGGCACAAGATTTGTCTTGAACTGTCTTACCCTTGCACTTTGCATCATTTTGCTCTTCACATATTGTATAATGAATCTTGTTGGGGAAGATAAAACCCAGTGAGAAGACTCGACGGTCAATAGTGTCACATGCTTTGTGATTTGATGAAAGGTTCTATTTGTGTAGCCTGATGTGTATAGCTCCCTAATCAAAGACTTATATTTCTGTGACAACTAAAATAAATTACTCTATTACAAGCGCCCACCTGCCCTCTCCACAGTATTGATACCGTTTTATTACCAGAGAGAGACAGATGGACAACAGGGAAGATTGTGGCAAGTTATGGGAATGCTGGAGAATGTGTGCTTGTGGCCGTGTAATGTCATGTCAGGTTAGCACCTGCACAAAAGTAATCAAATGAGATGATTAGAGAGAAAATTACACACGTTCAACTCCACAAACATTTCTGAAAGCATTGTGAGGGATAAGTCCATGGCCTGGGTTCCAGTAGCCTACAGACTGGGCTTATTACAATACTCCAGCCAATTTAGGCCTGCAAGCTTCACTTCCCCCATCAGCAAGTGAAAGAGGGGAGAATTTGGTCTGAAAGCCCAATCACACACACCGCTCCGAGTTCAGCAGGTGGGGAAGTAGCAGCAGCAGGCTCCATCAGGCAATAATACAAAGTTAATGATGCAGAATGGTGTCTTTCTCCATACCAAAGAAGACGTCAATACAGGATGTTTAAGAACGCTGTTTCTAATTACGCTTTTTAAATTCACCACTGACGTGATTGATGATTTCAAAGAGAGGCATTATTGATCCACTTCACAGACAAGTCACATCGATTGCAAGTCTAGAATGAATAAAAGTTTTTTCCCCCCCTTTATCTCCCCCACTGAGAGAGAGATTGTACAATCAGAGCATCAGTGTGACCTGTGTGGGTAGTTTGGGAGCTAAATCACCTCTTTTAAAAAGCAGTCTGAGCAAGGACACATGGTGCAGTGATTGCTGGATGGAGGGACCTTGGGGGACCTTCAGGGCGTCACATGAGATGCAACAGTTAAAACTCACTGCTTTCTCATTTATAAAATGTGGAAATTCATCCATCCATTCATTAATCTGCGGGATCCTTTACAAATAGCCTGTCTGTGTTGGAGTCCTCAGCGTGAAAAAGTTCAGGAGCGGCTGTTTTACAGACAATCAGCCAGCTGTGCAGCATCACGCCTCTCACTGCAATCAGCGGTGATGGAGTGATGGATGCTCTGACGCACTGACAGATTGTTTTTTCCCACCTCTGCTCCCTGTTGACATGCCCCATGGCTCGTGCTTATTATTCCATGAACTTTGTTATTCCTCATGAGCAGCCAGGTCCTTCCTATTAGTGCAGAAGCCGCCAGTTATTGCATGTCTAATCCCAGCTAGTGATATTAGCAAATCAACAAGGGAGGTAACCAGAGCAAAACCGGCAGAAAGCCTGACATCACCTGGTTCGGCTGCAGAAAAAAATCTGCAAATTCAGGGAGATTTGACCTATTCCCTATCAATACAAAGTCTTCTGTTAGAATTACAGAAAACAAGATTGATTAGGAATCAAGAGCAGACTGGATTGCAGCAGCAGAGGTAGGTTTTCCATCACACCATGCTGAATCTCATTGGCAAGTGCACTTCAAGTGGCAAAGTGGGCTACAGCTTATGATTAAATGGTCTGCAGGCGAAGCCTTTTTGTCTTTTTTTTTTAGAGAGAGCTCTTTCTGAAGGCCAAAGTTAATGCAGTCATAGAAAGAACTCTGATACACTCCCACGTGAAATGGCCATGTGAGGAAAGCCCGGAGGGAGAAAAGGCCTTGAATGAATTTGAGAGGGAGAGAAAGAGAGAGAGAGTGGGAGGGAGGCAGATAGAGAGAAAGTTCAAACATTACTGATCCTCAAATATCCTTTTGGTTTCTGGTTCAATTGGAATTCGGCAGTAAGTGTCTGCTAAAAGCTCCATTTTTGTTGCCCTTCCATTGCTGCTGAGCTTTTAGAGTTAGATGATGACAGATTGTGAGCTACCTGATATCCTTCATCATCCTCCCCAGTGGAGGTGTTTGTTCCGCCCCAAGCAAGTCCTCCAGGACTAACAAACAGCCGGCGTGTTTGATGGACTATGGGGAGACATCTGCTCTGCTTGGCTTCGCCATATACAGAATGAACACTACATGTTACAGTAATCAATCAATATGCAAACGGTGTCCTTTTAGTCTGATGATTAACCTTACAGACTTCATGGTTATCAAGTCATTATATCAGCTTGTCATTGTGAATTAGTACTGAGGAGTTACAGGGTGTGAGCATGCGAGCAGTGTTTTTCCTCAGGTTGGGATATTGCTTTAAGCATGAATGCTCGATATATCCTCAACAACATTGTCACAACTGTGCTTCAAGCACCCTCGGGGATAGGCTCTGTTGTGTACTCGAGAGGGACAAGAGGGAAGGAAAAGGTCTGCACGGTGCAATCTGATTTGTGGTTATAGGCTCACAATCCTTCACAAAGTAATCTAGATAATATCACCCGAGCCAAAAGATCCTTTGAGCGCTGTCATCCATTTTAAACTGTGAGTTGCTCATGTCGGCAGATGTGTTTGTGCATTGTGATGAGCTGATTTAAAATTGCCACTGGCTCATTTTAGCCTCTGAATATCCTGCAGACAGGTGGCTCCCAAACAGGGGCCCCAGGAGTCCTCTGGGAGTTACAGAGGGTTTGCTGCAAAATGATGCATGACTTATATTTTATTTTTTTATTATACACATTATTGAACATGTATATGTAAAATAACCATGTCGTTATTTTACATGTCAAAGTAGTTTCAAGACCAAGAACAGCTTTGTCTTGTCCATGGGAATGATTTCTTTTCCATACTAACATTAGTTCCTCTGACTTTAATCTTCTATTGTATTCCTTAGTTTCATTTCTTTCCTTGTTGTTTTGCTCTCATGCACTCATTCTGTGGTCACTTAGACGCTGATCTGTCTTTCTGATTCAGGAACTGAAGATTATTTTACTGGTGCAGTCTCTGTTGACTCACTCTAGATGGGAGTTAAGGCAAATATCAACATGTAAATAAATAATGAGTCAAGACATATATTCAAGAGACACTTGTGACAAAACCCATTTAACCAGGGGTCAATCTGATATTTGAGTGCACCCCTTTTAGACTAATCTGAAGTCTTATTTGTAGATGAAACATGTTGTAGTTTACACATTGGTCGCTAGGGGGCGGTGCAGCTTCCACCCAACCGTCTGCGAGGACACTCCTGAGAGCGGAAGACGTTTCTCTTTGGTAAAAGCAACATGGTGTCACCCTGTAGACAATGTGAACATAAATAAGCGGCTCTCCTCTAACTCGATAAACACGGTCCCCCCAGCAGAGAAACACCAGTAGCAGCTGCTGGAGCTCAATGGCGCTGAGAGTGTGCGCTCGGTTTCTCAGAGACTCCGCCGTCCTCTCCGGACGGGTCACCGTGTCTGCCCGACAGGAAAGTGCGTCATGGTGTCTCACAGCGGGTCAGTCACTCACATGTCTCTCATATTGTTGTGTTTTTTTTAAGCAAGGAGACATATTGGGTTGTCATCATGGGATAGATACAACGTTTGGAGAGAATCAGTGGCGTACAGTGATGGAGCAGAGCGGTAAATCAGGCCACCTCCGAGCCCTTTGACACACACCTCTGGTTGCTGATAGAAATGGTGTTATGCTGCTTTTAAGTTCGCCTGTGTCATCTGAGACTGTGTGTGGAATGACAGACAGGGCACAGACAGAGTTAATGACAGGTAATGACAACATATGGCGGTAAACAGTTAAGAAAGGTATACACACACACACACACACACACACAAGTATAAACACAAGTCACTTATTTACTTACATTTTACCATTTCTCTCCATTTTCAGAACACATTCACAATCTATTCTCTTCTTAAGTCCCCCTTCACTCAGTGTTTTACTTCTTGTTCCTCCACTGGATGTTTCACTGTGCACTGTGGTGTGTGTGTGTGTGTGTGTGTGTGTGTGTGTGTGTGTGTGTGGGTGCAGACACTGACATTTGAAGGCTGTTTTCATATTCATCTGCTCGCCTCGCCCATATGTAATTTACACAAGGATGGTGTGGAAACACTGAGAACTGAGTTCACAGTGAAGTATTAGACTTCTTGTTTCCAGCAGTTAACCTGTTGAAATGAACAATGTTTACATATTCATATATTCTGTATATTTCAATGGGGGAGAAGGAGACGATGTCATGTGATAAATTTCTAATGAAGTAATAAGGCGTAATAAAGAGTATTTTTATATGTCTTTAAGGTCCAGTGTGTAGCATTTAGGATGATCTATTAGATCTATTCACAAATGGAATATAATATTCATAGGTACGTTTTCATTAGTGTATAATCACCTGGAAATAAGAATTGTTTTTGTTACCCTAGAATGAGTTTTTATCTACAGAGGGAGCGGATCCTCTTTTATTACCCAGAACAGACAAACAAACTACTAGCTCTAGAGAGGGTTTCACAGCCACTGTAGTTCCTCCTACTCACAAGGCGAGCTGTATTCAAACAGCTGCAATCTGCACCTTCACCACTAGATGTCACGAAAACCTACACACTGGTTCTTTAAATCACATCTGAAGGGGATTTTTGAAGATTTGGCTCACATGCTGGGCAATTTGGATTTGAGTGTGTCACCCTACATTACAATCCTTCATTTGTTTGAACTACTGCTGTCTATTTTTATTATGGAGTAATCTGACTTTTTTTCAACTAATCAAATAATTGTTGAAATATTAAAGAAAGTGAAAAATCACAACTTTGCAGTGCCCATAAAGGTCATGTTTTCAAGTTACTTGAAGATAGAGGTGCAACAAGTAATCGATTCAACAATTAGGTGTCAGCTATTAAATTAATTGTAAACGATTTTGATAGTATATAGAAAATTCTCTGATTTCAGCTTCTTATCTGAAAATTATTATTAAATTATCAATATATTAATTGATAAGGAAAATAAGTGTTATTTGCAGCCTACTTGAAGACAAACCAAACCTTTAACAATATTTACTTTGTATGAAGTTTACAATAATATAAAATAGAGGAATAGATTGGTCAGTTCAGTGGTCATTTTATTTATAGTTACTGATAATAACAATAGAAAATACTTTATAGATCTAGATGTCATTTGTTGTGTAAAACCGTATAAAGCATTTACAGTAAGGTTTTTGTGGTTCCCAAAAGACCCCTGATTGTCCACAATCTTTAGAGGTCTGAATGCATTATTACTGCTATACTGTGTCATATTAACATCCAAGGAAGCAGAATTAGTGAGTTACTTTACAGCCGTGCTTCCAGCGAAGTGATGGAGATGTTGATGTCTTTACAGGAAACGCTGCCTGCAGCCGAGGAGGGAGGAACGGATTTATCTTCACCCCTGCTTGTTTTATTACATCAGAGGCATTTCTCAGCAGACTGATGAAAGGCAAAACAGCAGAGGCAGACGGCGGCTTTTATCGCCTTCCAGCCTCAGTTCTGCCGGACAGCGGTAATCAGACCACTGCCTCAGAGATTTACATCCCTAAACTTATCTGATCACAGCCTTTTTCCACATTCTGCCCACGTCATCCTGTCACCAATCTGATGTTTCCTGTTCATACTGCTGACATATTTACTTGTATTATCTAATGGTTCATTTTGTTTGTGTGTTTTCAGCTGAACAGTTATCTTTATTACTGAAACATCCAGATCAGCCTAACAATTCAAAGGTTTTGAAAGTGGCCATAATAGGTGCCCCAAACGCCGGGAAGTCCACACTGACCAATCAGCTCCTCGGCAGAAAGGTCTCCGCCTTAATCGTCTCCCTTCATGCTGTAATGTCTTTCTGAGGAGGTGGTACTCACTTTGTAATGTCAATGGTTATTTCTTAAAGGTGTTTGCTGTGTCCAAGAAAGTACACACTACAAGGTCTCGTGCCCTCGGCGTCCTGACAGAGAATGATACACAGATAGTGAGAGCTTTTCCTTCCTCTTTTGTCATCATTGAATAACGCCATTGAAAGGCCAAATGGTCAATACATCAATGTTTATGTTTTATAGATTTTACTGGACACTCCTGGTCTTACCACTCAATCAAAAGTCAAAAGGTGACTTTCTTTTTTATATTTTTGGTATTTTTCTGTAGTCTGTAGTCTACAAGCAGCATTAATATACAGTGTAATATATGAATGGGCCTTCTGTTTCCACAGACACCATCTGGAGAAGTCTTTGCTTGTGGATCCCTGGAACACAGTCAAAGAAGCTGATATAGGTATGATATAAATTGGCTCTGAATTTACTCTTTTTCATTTAAGGACAAGAGTGAAATATAATGCTGAGTTTCTGGAACTGTATCCCTTCTCAGTGGTCGTCATGGTGGATGTGTCGGACAGATGGATGTGCAAGAAGCTTGACTTGGAGGTGCTCAAGTGCCTGGCTCAGCACCCTGACATCCCTACAGTTCTGGTTCTCAATAAGGTATTCTTCCCCAGAATAAACTGCAGTTGAAGGACTGAAGCATAAGTCTACTGATATTCAATATTTTTATTACACTTGACAAATCACATGAAAGTGTGTCTCTCTGTACTTTCTGACTTCCTGATCCTTTCTATGGCACTCAGCTCCAAACCCATTTGAAACTTCTAAAGATGTGATTCTTCATAAACAGGTCATGGATATATAGTTTTGTTTTTGCAAAAGGCAAAATAATTTCCTAGATCAACTGGGCTGTATCTTTCAGCAAACTTGATTCAAACAGGATTAAATAATGCGTTTGTTTGGGACCATTTTCAGATGAGGATTAATTCACACTTGCTGCTCCAGTGAGTATTTACAGCAGCAGGCCGCTGTATTTGAAATTGAGTCAAAATAAACTAAAGTGTGTGTTTGTTCATGGTAATGTAGGAATATGTCACCCAGTGCAACACTGTAGCTCATTGATGTATTTTGAATAGTTTTTAGAAAACAATGGAGCTCTGTGGCACAGGGGAATAAGATATATCAGGTTTGACTACACAAACAATACTTATTAGTGGGATCAGTTTATTGTTAGTTTTGGTCTTTCCATGGGATTAGTTGACAATAAAAATAAATATAGTATATCACCAGATTTTCCTGGATGCTCTTCTGTTTTTAAGGTTGACCTGGTTCAGACTAAAGACAAGCTGCTGAATATCACAGCACAGTTGACCTGTGGAGTGGTGAACGGACACAGAATGCAGGTCAGGCCAGTGATCAAGCCTCCACGGGCTGAAAAGAGGCCAGAGAGGGCTTCAGAGTTGCCCCTTGACGAGGACAGCGTAGAGCCTCAGGACAACGCTGAACCAAACTCTACACTGAGCAAAGAGCAGCTGAGGGGCCAACAGGGTTGGCCTCACTTCAAGGACGTCTTCATGCTCTCTTCTGTGGATAAAGAGGACGTGGAAACATTGAAGGTTAGATTATGGTCATAGCATGGAATAGTGTCTATAGAATGCATGTTTTTGTTCAAAACTTATATCCTTATACCGTTATGATAAATGACCCATACTGAAAGCAGAAATTAGAAAGTAGATATTTTTAAGTATTTGTTAGTTTTAAAAGACTGCTTTACTTTAGTATTAGTTTCTAATATCTCATTTTATTGTTGTATCAGTTAGTTTTTGTTTTATTTGATGATAATAACTATGCTTTTGTCTTGTTGTGGTAGACCTACTTCATGGTTGCAGCCAAGCCAGGATCGTGGCAGTACCACAGTGAGGTCCTGACTGACCAGAGTCCAGAGGAGGTCTGCACCAACATCATCAGAGAGAAGCTTCTGGAGTATCTGCCCCTGGAAGTGCCCTATTCCATTACACAGGTGAATAATGAACCAGCTAACTGAGTTGAACCAGAGACATCTCACTGCACTGAGTCTGTGGTTTATTTAAAGTTATTTAGACTCACTTTCACTCTGCAGGCTCACTTGTGGCCTCAGCCTCCACCTACTTTTCATGTGCAGTCCTGAGGGGCAATTTTGTCTGGTCCTTTCTGGCATTATTTTCATCGTTCTCTGGATGTTATTTATGTGTAGAATCCCACAACAAACAGTCCTCATTTATATGTTTCTGACAAACTAATAACATATGTGAGACTAGACTGGCTCATGTGTTGGACATCTTTAACACACATGCAAATAATTCTGGGATATGTTGTAATGGCCACTGCTTGAATCCAGCAGCTGACATCTCGTGTTCCAACGTTGACCTTCATTTTATGGACTTCATGGGCACATTGTTAACATTTTAAATGTCTCTGTTTTCAGTCTATTGAACTCTGGCATGTTGGAGAAAATCATGAGCTCCAAATTTCTGTGAAACTTAATGTCAAGAAAGACACTCACATGGTAAGTACTATCTACACATGTATGGCTTGTTGTGTGTCTTGTAAAGCATCTTTTGGGCCAGTTAGTTTAGTATAGTTTTTATTTTATTTGTTACCTAACTCTGTGATTTGGTGTTTTGTAATTTCACTGTCAGATTAATAAAGTACTTTCTATCTTTAATGCAATCTGGGGTAATTTAGCACATCATACTGGGAGAATTGACAGAATGGGATTAGATTTCAGTACGACAAGGGTGAAAGAGCTTGTGCGGTCCCTGTTATAAACGCATTTAAAAATTCAAGTGACCGGTATCAAAACCTGCAAAAAGTCCCACATAGCCTTTTTGTTATAACAAATCAGGACACTCGAATGTTTTCTCCTGTTTGGCAGTTCTTTTTTTGACAATAAGTACATGTAGTGTGAATGTAGCAAACAAACAACTGTGTAAAAATACCAGTTTGAAATATCTCTGTTGTGACGTGACTGGAGGAAGTGAAATCTTTCCCTCCATTACTGACACCTGTGGCCTCTCTAATGGCTTCTTATTTGCCGTTCCCTCATACCTCCAGATTCCTTTTTCCTTGTGTTTTTAACTTGTAAATATTTGAGCAGCCTTTCTGAATCATGCATAATTGATGGCACGATATTTGAAGCTACATCCGTGGTGCTGAAATGTTTCAAGACCAATGACCTCCATCCAAGAAGAGAAACTCGGACCAACACTGTTCTTTAGCTTTTACATTAAGCACACAACCGGGTACAACACAGGCACAACTGACTAAAGGAATCCAGTCTCATCTATTTTATTAATAGTTCTAGGTACAAAGCTGTCTTGTCTGGGTCACCTGGTAGAGCTGGCGCCCCATGTACCAAGGCTGAGTCCTAACTGCAGCAGCCATGGATTCGAAATCCAACCTGTTGCTGCATGTCATCCCCTCTCTCTACCCCCTTTCCAGTCAATCTTCTGCTGTCTTATCCAAAAAAGAGCCAAAATTCCTATACATATATCTATATCTATACATCTATCTATCTATATATATATAAAGCTATCTTGTCCAAGTTCTTTGCCTAAATCTGAAATTACATTTTTTGGGTATGAGAGATGCAATCTTTTAGATGAAAAACAAGTGTCAGTGAAGGTTGTTATTTTTCTGCTAAAATATACCTGTAATCACACAGTTCTAAAACAGAAACAGGTTTTAATAAAGTATTTTAAGGCGTAATCTGTGGTGACTGAGCGGTGACATAGTGGATATCATCCTCTAATAAAGGTGCAATTCGCAATCTTAATTTTATAAAACCTTGTAATAGCTGTTTGCCACAAATACTATGACAATATTTTTTTTAGTTTAAGTTTATTTCTTTTAAACATGCATTTCTGAAATTGGACAGATTTGCTTCTGCTGAATAAAACACACATGATAGTCTGTTCACTGGTGTTCCTGTATTTCCTGTGCCTGCAGAGGATGGTGATCGGCACAGCCGGCAAGATGGTAGCGCAGATCGCCCGAGAGGCAGGTGAGGACCTGAGCCATGTCTTCCTGAGGGAAGTAAAGCTGAAGCTCTCAGTCAAGCAGCGGAAGTGAAGAGGATGGGATTACTTCAGTGGTGAAATCCTGAAGAGATGAAGGTGGATCCTGCTGGATTTGAGATGGCTCTTCTTGTCTTTTTCTCTGCAAAGGAGACGCAGGATAATATCTCATCATGAGTCAGATGTGGAGCTGCGAGGTGGCATATAGCCTCAGTCCCAGAGCTCCCACTGAGATGCTACCTGTCTGAGGGAAAGACATTGTACTCTGACTTTTGCATTCTCTGTCTTTATGAATCAGCGACATCTTCTCATGCAGTCTCATAAGACATAATGAATGATGGAAAGAAGTTACGCATAAGTTGCTGTTATTATAGTGGTGGAAAACCGTGAGGGGTGCTCCCACTTGGAAGAAATACGTCCATTAAAAGCAGCTCACACAAGTAATTAATTATTGGCATTTATTTAGCAATGATATATTTTAGGCAACAAACATGACACAGACTCTGATCAAATGCATGTTTTGACACAAGTTTGACAGCGTGTTCATGGCTGAGCAGGTTTGGCAAGCTGTGAAAAGGCCAATGGTTTATCTTTGGCTCTCAGAGCTTTTTACTTGGCGCTCACTCCTTTCGCGCCTAGTGGAACCTGCACAGTCATGTTCACTCAAATGTCCCTGATGTACCATCCACCCCTGTTCCCTCCACTCCCACATCACTTTAGCCTTCTCCGCTGCCTTTGAAGTGTGGCCATCCATCGCTGCGACTATCACTTTTTTGTTCTGCTGCTTTCTTCCCTTTTTCTCTCTCCTCCTCCTTGCCTGTCTCCCCCCCCTTTGCTTTTTTGGCTCTTATAAAGCCCAGCTCTGCCCCCGAGGGCTGAATTGTCTCCCTAATGGATGGCAAAATGGAGCACTAACCTGATGCTAAAATGGGTCAGATAATGGTGATTGGATTCATTCCTACTGCCTGTGAGTTAACTCGACGGTTACTCTATCCGGGGCATCTTGATGAATAACCAGCTAGTGGCCTAAAGCAAGGGCGACAGGAGGAGGAGGGGGAGGGGAGGGGAGGGGAGGGAGGGAGGGAGGAGAGAGAGGCCTTGAATGTCTCACAGAAGCTGTGTAAGCCCCTCAAGCTCTCCCTGCTCTCTGCAACGGCTGCTTCCCAGTGATTAGACAAGCCGGTTGCGCAGCAGAGATCACCACTTAGACAAGCCAACTGCTGCTTGAAGATATTACAGCTGATGTACGTCCGCCAGCACATTAAAGTGAACCTCCAAACACAAGATATTTAGAATGCTGATACCAGAATAATGAGGGACTCGTTTGTTTGGGAGCCACAAGCTTTATTTTACACCCATCCACAAGTACATCTCCAAAATGTAATCGAAATACTCATGAATAACACATCAATCACCAACTTTGTCGTCCCGCTCCTGATGACATTGAGCGAGGGCCATATAACCCTTACCATTACTAAAACTCAGTAATGGTAACGGTTTGACGGCCCTCCTCTGTGCAGCGGTCCGCAGTCAGTTAGGCCTGAGTGTGAGCTGATAGTGCCGGAGGGGGAATGAAACCCTGGATAGTACATCATCTATACTGTAGTGTCTCTTTAATAAACTTACAGTATAAGATGATATCCTGTCCAGGGCACAAGACATTAACTGAAAGCAGCGAGCTCCCGCTGTGCTTGTAATCTGCAAGGGAAAGGCAGACGACTCATTAGTGATGCACACAGTGAAGGTCGGCCAATGAAAATGTTAATCATATGGTAAAGACGAAAAAAAACAAAGACATGTATTCAAATGCCAGTCAGAAGAAAATGCCCTTCTTAATAATGTGTGCTGTAAAACAAAAAGAGTATTGTTAATCCTGCACTGTCAACATCTGTCACCTGCTGCCGATCCGCCTCCGCTCTGTGTTACATACTCACCATTTTTGCACGCAGTGGGGATGCGGGGGGCATCTTTTATGGCTCGCTGACACTTTCCTTCAGATGCTCATATTTTATGGCTGCTATGCGTCCACGACGGGTCCACAGGCTCCTAACCACTCTGCTTGCTGGGCTCCGGCACTTAAAGGCCCCCCGGCTCATTAGCATACTGTGATGACATCTGGGTGGACCAGACAGCATTGGGGGGGGGGACTTTTTTTCTTATCTGTTGCCAACCTGATCGCCTCTGTCCAATAATTGCCCACACCCTTATTACACTCGACTGGACTTTGCAGAAAAAATCCACATCAATCCTGTTTTTGTTTTTACTGCAAATACAAATGGCATTTATTTAACATGTTCAATAAGTCATTCTGTTGCAGAGTTAATTTTTTAAACATGAATCAGTTTGATTTAGCAGCAGAGAAACAAATGCTTTCCTAGAAGCACTCAATATTTCTCATACTTCTCTAAATATTCTTCATGTCCTCACCATTTCACAGAATTTAGTTGTGAGTTTTGGCCTTTCTCGGTCATACACGCCTGATGAAAAGAACCCAGCAGTGGGCCAGTGAATTTCTTCATCTTCTATTAAAAAGCTGGGAGCTTTATCTCACAGTGCGGTAATACATCTAATGTTCATCATCTCTTAAGTCCTCTGAATCTCATAGCCTTTGGATTTATGCGTGATGGTTTCGTGGGTTGGAATTTAATACTACGATATGTCAGCTGATGTCATGTTATCTGACTTATTAAACTCTTCTTTTTTTCCATACGCTCAGCTAGATTCCAGGATACGGAGAGCTGAGATGTGTTTTTTATTAGATGTGTCATACAGACCAGCATATCAAACGCGCAGCATCAAATTATAGCCGGGACTGTGATGGAGCAGGTAGTAGTTTGCTGTAGTTTGTCTTTAATCCCTGACAGTTTGTCTACATCCTTTAAAAACAGGTTGACTTTGTGAAGAAAATAAATCTTCCATGGGGACTTTGTCCTCAAGCCAACTGGACTCATTGGATTCAAATCTCAAAACTGCTGCAGAAGCTTGTTAAGCACTAATTGAACAAGATCAGAGTCATGTAGTGCGGGATATACACAATATAGCCAGCTCTATTTCAGGTATTGAGTTCTCAACCGATGAATGTATCTGCTCCAACACCAAATCATTAACATAGAAATATTCGCAGTGTGCTCACTTCTTCAGCTACCACTGCACCACTGCTGTAAGGTCAGGTTCATTTATCACAGTTAGTGTAAACCTACAGAGAGAGAGGGACTGTGAGTCCTAATATTTTTAACAATGAGCCAGTATTTCAGTTGAGTGACAAGGTCTTTGTTTGTGAATGCTGTATGTGAACTGCAACATATTCTTTAGGAGGGTCCGGGTTAGGTGGGACATGACGGTCACTCTAGTTAGGGTGTAGGCGCCGGTTCGGGGTGTGAGGGGTCCTCCTGTAGACACAGATAAAGACGGAGGTAGGACTATCTGGGTGGCTTGGTCTCACTCCAAGACTTTATCAGCAACAGAAACGCTCCACTTTTTTTCTACAAATTTCCATTTGCGTTTGCAGATAAGTTTTTCATTCTTCACTACACGTGGAGAGAAAAGGCGAGGAAGCTCTCATTGTGCGGCAGTCCGGCTTTATCCAAAGTAATCAGGGGGAACTTGTTGGGGGTTTGATTAAACTGTTTGCAGTTAAGTAAAGGGGAGAAAAGGTTTCTCTTCGTATTTTCTTGAACGAGTAAATTTAATCTAAATGCCATTACATCATGTAGTGCTCCACATCCTCCATTTCTCTACCACATGTTCCTAGCTTTGACCAGCCTCAACCCCCCCCCACTGGCTCAGATCAGAGCAAAATTCACCACTGTGGAAATGAGTTTTTACATAAGCAGACTAATTAAGAGCAGAGAGAGAGAGACATTATGAAAATGTGATTTTGATCATCCTCTAGGGCTACGTAAGTGTCTGGAGGATTTATTTAACAAAAAAAAAAAATTTGAACGAGAATTACATTTTTCTTCCCTATTTGAACCTTTTTTTTTTTATCCATCTGTCATTATCTGAGGGAACGTTATGTTTCCATTTCAGAGGTATGAAACATCTGGCCCAGGAGTAATGTGAGCCACATCAGATTTTTTCCTTTAATAAGAGGAGGTTTGTTTCCTGTAGGGAGGCCTCAAACAGAGCTGTGGTTTAGGCACAATGGCACAACAGCTACGTCCTTAAAGGTTCTCAACATAATCACCAATAAGTGACTGACTCATGTCGAGTGTGGGAGATAAATGCCACACTGTTATGGTATGCTAATTTCCTATTTAAGGCAAAAATAATCAGCATTTATCCATTAAATTATACAGCTTGTGAATAGAGAAGACGAGCAGCGGTGGAATATGACTAAGTGCATTTACTACATTTAGTATTTCCATTTTATGCTACTTTATACTACTTCTCACAACAGTAATTACTAGCATATTAAGATTTTATATTCTAAAAACATGATAATCTTATAAAATACAACACATCTGTGGCTTGTGACTGCTTACAAATAATAAAGATAACAGTCACGGGCCATCTCTCTGCTGAATGAGTACTTTTACTTTAACTACATTTAGCTGATAATACTTCTGTATTTTCTTCAGCAGGATTTTGCATGCAGGAACTTTACTTTCAAACTGTTTTTACATAATCGTATGGGTGACTAAAGTAAAGGACCTGGGTACTTCTTCCACCACTGAAGATGAGTTGTCCAGGCCAAAAGAGGCGTGAAAGGCAGAGGGAACATGTAGGCCATGTGCATAAGAGAAGCATGTGTGTTAAGGCCAAAATGAAGTTTTTAGTGTGTGTGTTGGGACTGAAGCTGAAATATGTTATTTAATTTACCTAGCCGAGGAAAACCAAAGACCAAATGGGAAGAATCGTGTTATCTGATTATTTTCCAGGTACGTAGTGGTTTCCATTCATTTTTATAACACAGTAAAACAAGACTAGAAACTCCATCCCAATTGCTTTTATTGCTATCAACATGTCATCATGGTTAAGTGGCAGTATAAACAACGTGTGTTTGAAAAGATTAAAGCTGATATAAGATGTTCACAGTGACAGATTTCCAGGTTTTCACTCACTTCAAGTTAGATTTTCCGTCAATACAGAGATGATGATGAAAAAACACTCAAATAACTGCGTCCACACCCACAGTGCTACATAATTAGCTTGTAATCAGTTATATGAATAAATGTGTTATTACCATTATTACTTGTAGAAGTAGTTGTGACAATAGTTGTAATCTTTACGGTTTTCTATGGTCATTATTCATTAACAACCGCAGTGCTGGAGTTTGTTACTGCAGTATCTGCGTCCTCTCTTTGTGAGATGATGAGACTGCCCTCTTCAGGTTGCATATGAACTGTCCCTGGGTCAGATTATACAGCCGTGTTAGTGTCAAGTTATACCGACTCCTTTCAGCCTTTCATTCAATTTTATTTTCTTCATCTTCTTCACAAGGACAATGCACATTAATCAGTGTTTCTATAAATGTGCGAGCCAGCTCCTTTTCAACTGCAGTCCTTGAAGTGACAAACACAGCACAGTAAACACAAGATAAATCATACTTCTTAATAAAATACAAACAGAAATAGTTTGAAAGTTAGTCAAATAGTAATATAACACTAGAAATATAAGCTGTCCTGCACAATTGTAAAAATATGAATATCACATTGTTAATGAAATACTCGTAAATACATGCAGACATTCCCAAGCCATGCAAAACAGACCATCTGGCAACAGGCACAAAACACAGGACAAGTTAAAAGCAAACATACCAAAAGCTTACAAAATATGATGTTTTGTTTTAAATGAAACTACCCAGCAGTACATACAAGTACAGCTGAAAGGATTAGTTGATTAATCAGGTAGTCAAAAATTAAATTGACAGTATTTGGATTTGGAGGAGGAAAGGTGTCACTCTGGGTAATTGTGACAGCACTTTCAATTTAATTTCAAAATGTTTACGAAACAAACAATCAATTGATTAATCATGAAAATAATCATCAGATTAATACATAACATTAAAAATGAGTTGCTGTCCTATACAAAGTAGTTCAAAATGAGCTCTATCTCAACCAATTACAATAAAATCCTGCTAGTATGACGTTATCTGCAGTGAGAAAGAGCAGCTTGCTAGAGTCCAGCTTGTCATGCAGCTGCTGTTAAGCATGTTAGGTGTATACAGTACCTACGATAGCTTTCATGGCAGAATGACAGTCCCAAAAAAAATCCATATATTCCATTAACTATTAGTCATACTCATTAAGTATGGGTACATTTTGAGGAAATCAGTTTCAGGAAATAAAAACAGTTTTGTCACCAGAATCCAGACCTCTGGTAATGTCCAGCTCAGTGGAGGTCACCAGCCAGAGGACACATCTGCTCCTCTCACCCTTCTCACACTCAGGCAATGAAATCTTTGTGCCTGAATTTGTAGTTTTTTCCAATTACTAAAACACAATTTTGCAAACTAGGCTGGCTTTATCAAAATACTTAACACAATTCACAAAACCACACACCCAAACTGCAAAACACCTCATATATCCTGCAAAATGAAGCTCTGACTGCAACCAAAACTACATATAGCATTATCAAAATCAAACTTTTGCACCAAATGGCACACACTTCATTCATATTACCAGATTTTTGTCTAACCAGCTACTTGTTCATAGAAATATTTGCAGACACACACACACACACACATATCCTGTTGAAACAGTTATTTATATATATATATATATATATATATATATATATATATTTTAAGTATTTTTTGGGCTTTTATTGCCTTTATGATAGAGACAGCTGAAGACAGACAGGATGGGGGGACAGAGAGTGGGGATGACACGCAGCACAGGGCCGGAGGTTGGATTTGAACCCTGGGCCGCTGCAGCAGGGACTCAGCCTTGGTACATGGGTTGCCAGTTCTGCCCACTGAGCTAACCGAGCGCCCCTTATTGTTTGATTTTTCACCAAACAACTCAGTGCAACATATGCACAGCAGATATATTTACATTGGAGTGAATAACAATATGTTGACAAAAAATACTGAAAAAAAAAATTGCAGAAAAAATATAGGCCTATATATATATATATATATATATATATATATATATATATATATATATAAAAGACCAGTGGTCTTTTAATAGTGCTTACATCCTGATTGAAGTGGTAACAGTTAACCATTGAGGTGTTTGGCCAGCTGGCACATATATTGGCCAATTAGCTCATGTAGTGTCATTTTGAATGGCAGTGTTTTGAAATGGCAAACATGTGACTTTATGTCAGATTGTTGTGTCTTATGCAGAGAATCGTGTTCAGTGCATTTAAAAAGGGCCATTTTGAATTGCAAAATGTGTGTAAAGCAGAAAATGTGTTGAGAGTTTTGGAGACTTGAGAAGAGGTTTTGCTCTCTGTGTGTCAGTTTAAATAATTGTGCTATGCATGTAATTTTAGTGTGTTAGCAATTGGAAAAAACTATAACATTCCGTAACAGACAGACAGCGAGGCCAAAAGGAAGTGGTATAACATTTATTATAGGGTGGCACACAACACAGAATAACATGAACACATGCTTAAAATGCCATGCTGGATCAGTTGTCCAAAGGCCAGTGTTACATGAGAAGCCACAAGATAAATCTACGTTATAATTTGAATACAGATTATAGATTATTTCTATGATAGACAACAGATGAAGACAAGGGTTAAGGCGTAGGTCTGTTTGGTCTTTAACCACATTCTCCTCTAAAATGCCACTTGGAGTATCAGAAAGTTGCCTCCGTTCTGATTAGTCAATGCAAATTAAGAAATTTTGTTATTTTCTGGCACAAAATATGATGGACAATTTAATGAATGACAGTACTTTAAGAGGTCCAGATTCCAAAGGAAAAGCTGTAAAATGCTACATCTCATCTAACTAACTATATATATATATATATATCTGTGTTCCCTTGTACATTTGCATTGCAGAATGTCATTATACATAAAACACAAGTAGAAAGAGGAAAGCTTACAGCTCAACACTATACATGTATAACATTCTAAAAGTTAGTCTCATATTTATCATAGAATAACCCATCAGTGTATGATTACCACAGTCAACATTAAAGTATAAATGTACTCCTCATTATTTAACAAAGGCACTGTGTACAGAAAGAAACCCTACTTTTCTAAGTAACAGGATCATAAGCATTTTATTTAGCTATTTGTATCTTTTCACAGACCGGAAACAACCACTCACAAGCTATTTTAACTGGGTCCGATATGTAAAGAACATAATGCAACTCGCCACCTTTCATACAGTCTAATGATTCTGCAACTGCTCCATTTATCAGCTCGGAGACTAAATTAAGCGGTTAGTTTAGTATTTTTCTAGCCTAATGGCTGCCAGGGACTGGTGCGGTCTATCACTCGGGCGTATAAAAAGGTTCCACGTTGATGTCTGAGTGAAGACGAAAACATCATCTATTATGCAGCTAAGTTAAAAAAGACATCCATGGCCCAACCAGACCACAGTGTGTAAACTGTAAACTGAGGGCTCTGCCAGGCTGCACTGAGTTATTGAAAATGGGACAGTGTATGCACGATCAGGATCTTTGTCAGGGTTGAATGACTAATTACTGATATCAGACATGTTAAAAAATACTGGCCATTTAAATTATGGTACAGAATATTATATATCAACAGATTAATAATATTGTATTTGCAGCAAGCCAGGCACTGAGCACACCAGCATTTACAGGAGGGGAAACGGCTGCAGAAACACATCAGAACTTCGAGGGAATTATAACATTCATGTCAAAAATAAAAACAAGATGAAGTTTGCTCAGACCAAACAAGCCACAAGCCTCATGTTTATTCACAGACAATAAGGAAAATGGCATGACTGATATCTTCAGGACAGTCAGTGGCAAAATAAAACACATTTAAGGTCACAGATGAAAAGTGGTTCATGATCATTCACGATTAAAAAAATGGGGTAGCCCAACCTAACTGTGTGCACAGCAAGCAGGCTGGATAAAACAACTGAGGTAAATAAAAGAAGATGAAGTTTAAATTTAAAAACAGGCAGCGACAGCAAGCTTATTTAGTTTGGAGAGTAACTCAATATGGGTTAAAATCCTGCCATCTAGAGGTTGAATAATCCAACTGCTCACTGTGTGAGATAGTGCTGATATAACACTGTACCATCACTTTGGACACTGGCTTTCATCTTCTCAGTGGTTAAATGATTGTAACAGACTACATGTAGTAATTAGACTGAGCCAATCGATAAAAAACAAAAAAAAAATTGTCACAGCAGGAAAACTGGTCCAACTGCTCGACTTTGACATTTACCCAACTGAAGATCTCCCGCTCACAAACACCATGTACCACCTCATCACATGCTTATCCTCCAACTTAATGAGTCACGGACCGACTGAATGCGGCATTAAATCCCTGCTTTGTCATCGCAGATTGGGTGCAGTCAGATATGCAATACAGTGGCAACTTTCAAACCAGAGAGGTACAGGATGCCTTGGTAGTCGAATGGTTTACAGCACATGCCAGATGGCCACAACTGTAGCCAGTCCGATTCCAGCTGCATGTCATACCCCCAGCCCCACCGCCCTTCTCCATTTCCTGTCTGCCTCCACATGTCACTATCCAATAAAGGCAAAAATATGCAAAAAGAAATCTAAACAAAAAAAAAAAAAAAAACAGAGAGGTGAATATGTACAGTCTGCAAAAGTGAACATTTCAAACATCTGAGAAACATTATCACATCTGAGGAGGAAGTAAAAAAATGAATTAAAGCTGATGGACCCTGATGCTCTACCACGTGATTAATAAAGAAATGTTCAGTAAGCCTGACAGGCATCCTTTAAGGCTAATCTTTTTTAAGTATGGCTTTGTGTTACGCATTTGCTTAACGTTTATATCTGCCTGTGTCCAAACATGTGACAAAAGTGAAGAGTAAACACTACTGTTAGTATAAGCAGATGTGAGAAGAACAGGGAACAATATCTAAACGTCATCCATCTATAACACGGTGATATACTCGGACATAAATCTTACTAAAGCCAAACCGCTGTCCTAAGGGCTGGGCACTTGAGTGGTGAACAGGCACTGCACATCAGAATTAAGAAGACAGATAACAAGACAATACGTCGCGAGGTAAGAATTATCCTACAAGTGATTCAAATATCACTGATATTGTAGTATACTGTAAATTTTACAATCACAGTGAGTGAAGATCTGCTGAGCCTTACGTGTAACAGCGATTTGGTAATCCATTATGTTCTCTGAGTTAGACAGAGGTCTAACTAATTACTAACTAACAAATAAGAGTTTTAAAACAAAGAGGAAAATTAAAATAAAATAAAAGCTGCCTATCCACTCTGTGTTCAGTCTACTTCACACTACTTTACTAGCTGGGATCTGAGCATTAGATAAATGACTGTTTGATGAAAAGACAGGAGGACACAACACCTCCACTCTTTCCAGCACATTGTACTGAAGACGGTGTTGTTTCTCCTTCTATAAATTACCACATTTAAAGCGGGCAAACTCGGACGTGTGTCTCTCAAAAATACCCAGCTCTGCTTTGGATGGCCTGTAGGAGTGAACAGGATTGCAGCATATAATCCTGGCAGTGTGAGAAGAATCAGTGTGTCTAAAACAACAAAAACAACACAAGATGCATACAGTCTGGTCCTTTAGATGTAAGGCCCCAGCTAGTTTGTTTCCTTTAGAAAATCAAAAACCTCTTAAAAATATAAAACACCTCTTTCATTGGCATCAAGTGTTTCTGGTCAAAGGCATTTGCATAAGGGGTTAGAGGCTGAAAAAACTATTGTCATGCTAGAGGCAGATATATGTCGAAGGATTCAGAGTAACGAGTCTGTGGCCTGATTCATCACATGGCTGTCTGGCACTGTGGGTTGACCATTTTCTGGAGCAGAGGAATCTGTGGGATCAGAGGACATAAGGATTAGTTAGTTTTAACAAAGAGTAACAAACATAAGGGCCTAGCTCACAGTGCTGTCACACATTCAGAAACCACAGCTATATGTGATGTTCCTCTGTCACAGCTATTTACCACCTCAGAATGAAATATTAAACTAGAAAAAGACAATTTCTGGAGAAAATACAGGCGACTGCTGCTGGGCATGGATGCTAATATAAGGACATGTATTTTTTTTATGGACACATTAAACTTTAGCATCCCCTGATGGCCAATCATAACTAACAAGGGGTTGGTGATAAGCTGATCCAATTATGGCCAGTTATTTTGAGTTATGACCATTTACAAGTATCATGTCTCTATAACACCAACTGTAGACACAAAGTGCATTTAAACATTACAACTATCAATTATAACCTCTCTGGTGCATCAAACAACAGTAGAATAACTTAAAGCTCATCCAAATACGTTCAAAATTTGAAAAAACTAAATGGTTAAAAATGAAGGTAATTACACCAAATTCTTGAAGCTGCCTTAATTTAATTTAATTAATTTAATTTGTAGCTACTGAGGGGGCAGCTGAACAAGCTGAACAAGCTGAAAATAAAACATAAGACATAATATCACCTTCTAAAGTTGTTATGGTGACCGTGTGAGCGAACAGTTGCCTATTCACACAAGAAGAACTTTTATACTTTGTTCATATGTGGGTGGTAAAATTCTTCATGTGGCTTCCCAGGCTGGAAAGTCCCTGAAGACGTGAGTGATAAACCAACAGCATGGAGGCTGCAGCTTGGCAAGATGGAGGTTTGAGGAGCGTTGGCGGGTGTTTGTGCTCTATTAAGTGCCCTCAGGTCAGCTGTTGTAATGTTTTATTCCATTGAAAAGCTAATTTCAATGGAATTTTCTAGCAAATATATACGGCTCAACAACAGCTTTTGTTTAAGAAATTCAAACTGTCAAATTTTCCAGCAATCATACAAGCATACAGCTGGTGCTGAGGATAACATTGGGCAAAATTCACAGGAGGGGTCTGATAAAATATATGAACACTCACCTTAGTCAGGTCCACTCCAGTGAGGGCGTTGACAGACACGGGGAGTTCAGCTAATAGACGGTTCACCTCTCCAGTCACGCGGTTGCCGTCTCCACTCAGGATGACAATCTCATTAGTCCTGGACAGGGGTGCAGCCACCTTGCCGGCGATCTAATGGAACACAGTGAGCGTCTGTTTGTTATTTCACTGACAAAGACACTCCTCATACCGTCTATATCTGAGGATTGACAGGTATTTATATACATTTATTGCCATTAATTCTGTTTCCTCTGTGACTAAAGTATTGGTACCAAAATCATCAGTGTCTGATAAATAGATCTGACCAGTGTGTATGTCAATGCTTCAACAAACACCATGGTGAAGAACTCTAGGGAAATTAACCTAAATGTGAGAAAGTTAGTACTTGTAGCATCTGTAAAGCACAAGGGTTGGTTAATTTTGAATGATCCACATGTATACGTGTCAAGTGTAATAAGGAAACATAAGAAAAGGCACTCTTGACAATGGCAGATTGTTTCTCTTCTTGTTTACATAGGACAGTTTGTTTTAATGCAGTTGATTCATAAGGTAATTCTCTGATGGTGAAGATTAGCTTGCTGATGTTTGACATTAACTTATAATAATAATATTTTACAATATGTGTGTAATTCTCAGCATTCATGCAAAAAGAAAACTGTTTAAAGAAGACCCAGAGATGACTGTTGTGCCAATCTCCTAATGAAGACATTGGGTATTCAGACCAATAAACCAAACTCCCCAAATGTTGGTGATATCTTTTAAAACCAGTGGTGTATAAACGTAAACCACAGACCTTGGGCAGAGCCTCCAGGACCAAAGCAGTCTTGGCAGCATCGCCATACTGCTGGTAGGCTTCAGCCTTCAGCCTCATCTTCTCAGCCTCTGCCTTCCCCACAGCTTCAATGGAGGCAGCCTCTGCCTCACCTATGAAGCGGATCTTCTCGGCTTCTGCCTGCGCCGTCAGCACCTTCCTTGTCCTGGGGTTAGGGTTGGACAAGCAGCAAGCGTTAAAGACTTAGTATGGAGACATCAAGACATGATGCACAGTGGATTGAAGGGTGATCTGTGTCCCACTCACTTCTGTCCCTCAGCCAGCTGCTGCATCTTGTAGGCTTCAGCCTCTGCAGGTCTCTTCACAGTGGCGATGAGCTCCTTGTCAGTGCGAGCGATCTCCTTGTCCTCAATAGTGATCTGCTTCTTTCTCTGCACCACCTCGATTTCAATCTCCTCCAGACGGATCTTCTGCTGCTCTTTGGCCGCCTGCAGCTCGTACGCCAGCTGGGCCTCTGCTTTCTAGAGAGGCGGGAGGTTTTATTCATATATTTACTCTCATGTTTGTTGTTGAAGATATATTCAATCTAAGCTATACAACTTGATACCTTTGTGTTCACTTCCTGGTTAAAGGAAGCTTTCTGCATTTCCAGCTCTCGTTTGGAGTCGGCCATTTTTGTGTCGGCCAAGAACTTAACGTCCATCATTTCTTTCTTACACTCAGCTTCCTGTAAAAGACAGTGTGCAGAAGATAATTACAGGGAGACGGATTAGGAGCAGTTTGGTAATGTGATATTAGCTATTAGCTAATAGCAATCAGAGAATGGTTGTTTTTTAAATCCAACTTGCTGGTAGTTTTATATTCAGCTTATGGCCTTACCCTGATGCCAGCGTCTCTCTCTGCCTCTGCCACTCCGATGTCTGCATCCCTCTGTACTGCAGCTGTCTGAGTTTTGCCCAGTGAGCTCAGGTACTCCACTTTATCATAGACATCCTGTCAGGAGGAAAAAATAAATATGGAGGTACAGTATGGTTAGTTATGCAAATATTCTGATTGACTGATGACATGAACATGTCAATGTCTCAAACCTTGATGGTGAAGCTGAGGATCTCGATGCCCATGCGGCCGACATCAGGTGAGGCCACCTCTCGCACCAGAGTGGCAAATTTGTCTCGGTCCTGGTAAATCTGCTCAACAGTCAGGGTGCCTAAAAGGATGGAAACTGTGGTCAGTCCTTTCCCATTCAATAGTTGTTACTCAAAAGGACCAGTGTGTAGGATTTAGTGGCATCTAGTGGTGTAGTTGCAGATTGCAACTCACTCGTTTCAACCTCCCCTTCTAAGTGCAAAGGAGAAACTACGGTGGCTGTGAAACTTGAACGCCCCTATCTAGTGCCAGTGTTTAGTTTGTCAGTTCTGTTCTACTGTAGAAACATGGCGGTTCAACATGCTGACTCCATGTAAGGCTATCTACTCTTAGATGTGACATTGACAAATATGGGCAGTATGTTAAGAGAGCGCAATGGGCAAATGATCTGCGACATTGTCAGATATATACAGCCTCATTGTTATCCTCTACAATCAACTGATATATAACACAATAATGAATTAAGCTACACTTCACAGCTTTTACCCTCTGACGCAGAGGAAGTTCTACATTGTTTGTGACAGCAATGTATTTGAATAAACAGGAGCAGCAGCTGCAAGGTATGTCTGTGTCAGTCTGTTTCCTTGTGATTATTTTGATCAATCTGACCTTTCCTTGTTCTTGTTTGCCATATGAGTGAACCAGATTACTTTGTTGGTGTGCATGATGGTATCTTCTCTATGACACCTGTTGAGCACACTCTGTATTCAAGTCAACCACGTTTTACCAAAATGGAAATTAAACTGAGGAAAGCTGAGTCAGTACTTAAACCTGCCTCTAGGCTATACACAACCACCTCTCTGGTAAAACTGCTTTAGACAGTGACTCAATCGTGGTGAGGATCTTACCTCATACTGAATGAAACTGATAAAACAATTTTTGGGTGGCTAATTTTGCTACATGTTTTGACTTAATGTTGCCAAAATAAAAATAAAAACAGAGGAGGACAGAGAAGATCTGATGGAGCTATCTTGTCTTTGTCTCCCCCGCTTCTCTACTTTCCTAGATTCTCTGCCTAAATAAAACAAAACAAAATCAAGCAGTGACAATGAAGTTTTGGGAGACTACCCACCAAGGATGGCACGCAGGTGACCCTCGAGGGTCTGCAGGATGACACTCTTGATCTCAATGACTGACTTCCCCAGGAACTGTTCACAGGCATAACCCAGCAGCTCATTTTCTGTCATCACCTTCACCTGGTGCCAACGTGGACAAAGATCGTCAGCTGAACACACATCCACAAACACAAGGCACACAAATACAAATACAGGCCCACATGGGTGTGGCCCACATGGAAACATGACAGATACTAGCTTTTGTGGTAGCATCCAACAATCATTTTCTACCTTCTAAGTTACCACACATCATTCTTTTCTTTTTACATTTATAGTACACATCCGTAATGTATAGAAAACAGCTTAAAGCAAAAAAGAAAGCATAATATTTTGAATGGGAAATCAATCAATCACAAATACAATTTTAAAGGATGTTACAAACTCTGCAGTGCATTAGTGACATGGATGCACGAAGGCTGGGTTGTTTTGAAGTGCATCAAACTTATAGTCATGCATCATTGCTATTGATTTGGCAAAAACACCCTGCACTGGTGAGCTGCTTAAATTTTTATTTATACAGGAAAGGGGACTGTAAACACACTACTAAATCAACAGCCTGGGGGGCTGATGACTCTAAATGTATTCAATGTAAATTTATTAAACTCCTTTTTGGCTTATGATGACAAGTAAAGCATGTACTTGTAATGAAAACATTACTCTTAACACTTAAGGATAACTTAAGCATAAGGATATATTCCAGGTAAATGAAGTTCTACTTTCAATTGATCATTACACTGAAGAAATCCCAACATCTTAGCTAGATTTGTGCTAATGACAATTCAGCAATCTACTGTATGTTTCTATTACAAAAATAATGAACAGGATCATTTACAATTGAGAGAATTAAATGAGGAAAAAATCATTAGTGGGATCATTACAATAAAATTACACAAAAGGAAAATAAATGGTAATGATCTGAAGACAAACACAAGGGCAGACACTGACAGTAAGAGAGGCCACTTATATAGTCAGGAAATCAAAAAAAAAAAAAAATGGTATAGGACAGAAGGTTATGGGTGATGTTGTACTCCACTGGAGCTGTAAAAAAAAGAGAGAGTGAGCTGGGTCCTTAGGCGAGAGGTCTGCACACATTTTTCTTTTGAAACATGCACTCATGACAAGAATGAGGGCAACACAAAGTTGGGGAAGATGGACGTCATTCCAAGGAAACACATGTCTGAAAACAGAAAAGGCTGCAAGCCAGCCACAACAACCACACACAGGCCAGCTCAAACAGACAGCAGGGGGAGCCGCGCCGCGCCCAAGACTGGAATAAATACTTGTGTGCAATGGTTATTTCTTGCTCTTAACTCCTGACCTCCTACCCCAACCCCACCATCTCATCCATGACACTACCCTTCCTCCCCCAAACCCACAGCACATTTAAGATACAGGAAGTACAAGACATGTACTGGAATAGAGCTATTTTCTCTATTTATGTTGTTCCTCAAGAGCCAGAAAATACTTTTTTTAAATGGCGATAGATTTGTCTCGTCCTTCAATTGATATGGACTGCTAACTGACCAGTATGTCGTCAAAGTAGACAAGAATATTCCCACTGAAAGTCACATGACAAAATGTGATTGAAACCAGCGTGTGATTTATATCCAATTGAAATAGTGAAGCTAAAACAGTATCTTCAATTAACATTCTGCTCTGGTTTGCTTTAACTTGCTGCCTTCCTCATAGTCTAAACATACGTGTCTCTTAAATTTAAGGAGGACACACAACTCCTGTTGCCATGGGAGACACACTACACAATGGCTTGGGCTTAGGTTGGACCATTCAAACAGTGGCATGATGAGCCTCTCTGTGAAGTGAACTGTGTGAGAGTGAGGGGCTGTTCAGCTCCAAACAGTGGGCTCATTGTCAGCATGCATATAGGAAAACACAGGAACATTGGCATGACTGTAGCTAAAATACAGAACTGATAATGAGGCATCTTCTTCTAACACAGAAAGGAATACTGGCATGCAGACAAAAAAAGGGGAAATGAATAATATCGTTTGCACGAAAATCAAGAAAATAGTGGTATATTACGTTTCAAGTTCTTAAAGAGAAAATCCACCATTAAAAAAAAAGAAAATCAGGTTTTACTACATTTGTTTAGAACTCAGTCAACACTTATAAGAACACGTTTTCTCAAGACAAGATATCCATGACTGTCGTGGCCAATAGTCAGTCATTTGCACAGAAGGTCCAAGGTCAAGAACAGCTAACAAGAGGTAGGGATTCAGTTAGTTGCTCAAAGCCTAACTTAAACTGGATTTACAATAGATGCAAAAGGTAACAAACAGTCCCCCCGTGGATAGTTACAGCACAGGTTTTGAGTTGTAGTTCAGTAACTTTAGGATTGATAGAACCAGTGTAACACTAGATAGATGTATTGTGTATGAATTTAATAATATTCCTCACAGCATTGTGTTTACTGTGTTTCATTCACTGTGCTAGACCGCAACAACCGCGGAAAGCAGAAGGTTTGTTCGATGTGTGTTATTGCATAACAGCAGATTACTGAGCCTTTCTTCAACTTGCCTAATGTTCACTACCAACAGTCTCCATCAGCTTCAGAAACTTGTAGGAAAATGCTGTCATCCAAGAGAAAAGACCACTACCATTACTACAATCCCTGCTGCACTGAACTGACTGCTTGTTTTAAAAGCTTTGTGCTTTGCTGACCCTTTGAATGTTTGAAATAGTTATTTTATAGTATATTTTTTCATTGTTGTTTTCTTTCACTATTGTAATTTAGTTTGTCTGTAATCATTTGCTTGTTTTTATATACTATATTATGTATTGAGTGTCCAGGTCTTTATGCTGCCAACTTTTCATGTATCCGTAGTTACCCAAATGGACTGTGGAGTAAATATATAGTGAATCTTATTTAAGGTGGATTTTCTCTTTCAATCTAAAAAAATTAAAAAAAAGGAAAAAAATAATCATTTTGAAAGTGAACAGGATCAAACAACCAAATAGCAGAAAATAAAATCACACAAAAATAAATAAATAAATAAATAAAGCCACTGACACGGACACTAAAATGCACATCAGGCTCTACACAGACTTCTCCTGACACACCAAGACCGAGTTCAGACTGAAAATTACACTGTCAACAAATGCAAGAGGTTATATTTGTGTGTGTGTGTGTGTGTGTGTGTGCTGCTAACAAAAAGGTACCAGTGAGACAATAAAGTACAAACCAGGAATCTAGATTGAAGGCTTAGCAGACACAACTGAGTGCCAACTGAATTCAGCCAATTCGGTGATCTCAATGAAATGAAGAAGGAGGCTGCATTTTTGACACAGTGCGACTGTCAGTCTGAATGCAGGCTCGGTCAGATGAGTTTAACTGTATTCTGCCCAGATATGAGGGGAAAAAACATCCAGACAACAATTTTACCCAACATCTGTATGTATCTATCTTGGTGTCTTAGTCAAAAATACAGATGTGCATCTTCACTTGAGCCCTCTGTATGAAATACCACCTCTGCTGTGATTATGGGGTGATTTCAGAGAAAAGGAGGGTGGGGATGTGTGGGTTAGTGGAATCTGAACTGGCATTCCCAGAAAAGTGTGGTGATTTACCTGAGCCACCCCAGTGACAGTAATAGCTACACCCTCCGCTGTCTCTACATCATCACACTTGGGCTGCAGGGTCATAATCTCAAGCGTTATCCTGTGAAGAATGTGGAAAAATATAAAATAAAAATTGACATGTTCGGAGGGAAAGCAAATGAAGGGAAGGGCAAGAACACAAGGAAAGAAACAGGACAAAGTGAAACCATTCACCCAAGGACTCCAGATCACTAACAACGGAGCAAAATGAGATGCTTTCAAGAGTTCAAATCTTGTAGGATTTAAATTTTTGTCTGAATTATTTCCAACTGCAGCTTTATTCAAATGACTCAATTTGTATTCTGCATTGAGTTCTTCAAATCATTTTTTTAGCCATTTCTATAGCCTTCATTTATTGACCCCGTTGCCAAAGGTGACTCAGAGTTCAGCTTTATGGCGAAGCCCAAGTTAGTGACAGCTGATTGTCTCCCTGCCACTGCCGAAGGAAAAAAGCCATGAAGATGAGACAAACAAACACACATAGACGTTAGCTTGTTAGTTGAACCATTTTCCTGGGTCTTCCTTCGGTCTCGAGCACCAGCCACTGCTTTTTCTTTTTTGGTCTTTTGAAATGCATTACCTGAGCCACCCCTGTCACATCCAGGGGAACACCCTCCGAAGTTTCGATATTCTCACAGCGACAGAGGATGGTCATAACCTCCAGAGACATTCTACGCAGGCAGGCAGGCAGGCGGGAATAGCAGAGGCAAAACAGTAAGTTGGACAACAGCTGTTAGGAATGTCAGTAACCAAGGTCAAGAGGAAGAGGGAAGAGGGAGGGGGTAAAAGACACAACCTGACCTCCTGTTTTCCTGTTTTAGCCCCAAAGGCTGTTTTCATATATGATGTGACACCTCTTACAAAACCGAAACGAGAATCATCAGTTACCACACAGCTTCTCTCGTCTCTATCTGTTAATAAATGTTTCAGTAAACTGGGACAATGATCCATAAGGTGAAAACTCAGTTTCAAAGTCAGTGTTGAAAGGATTCTTTTACCCAGCACCTCTCAGATTACATTTGTATGGAGATTACACAGGAATGTCCTCTACAATCATTATGCTCCACTTCAGTACACGTCCAGATGGGTTGTTTATGTGAGATTATGTTTCAGAGCTGATAAAACAGCCAGAGCTCTTCTTTTACAATAAATACTGACTTGGATTCATTGTTGTCAGTAGTCAAAATACACGAGAAGCTGATTGCAGCAACACTTGGAGACTCTCTGGTTAACAGCCCCACCTCCCACTTCTTTCCAGAAGAATTAGATCAATGAGTCAGAGGCCTGGACATTAACATGATTACAGCATCACGAGCGGGAAGACACACTGCCTCCCCTTGTTTTTATAATGGTGTCCAGCTACTAGCTTATGCACACAGGGCTTTTAGCTCAAGTGGTTGCTACTCTGGAGAGGAGCAAGATCATCTCTCCCGTTTCTATCATCCAAGAAAGCAAATGTTGACTAAACTGCACATGACCAGAAAGCCGAATAAAAATAGACTAGAAATGGTTCCTGGGACAGCCTGTTTCTAAATGGGGATTTATAAATCCAGCCGTGCATTAACTTTATTTTATTGTCGAGCTCTACCATTACGTTTCCTGGCAACAAACGACAACGAGCACCAATCAATGGGAAATGGGTAACCTGAAGGAGACACACTAGGGCTGAGACGGGGTAAGATCGACACCATACAAAGCAAAGCAGGTTAGGAAAGTAGAAACAAAGAGGCAGGCAAACACCAAATAACACATAGATTAAAACCAGGAGCTCCAGAGACAAGGAATATTATCACAGGCTACTTCAGCTTCATATGATTACTGTACACTATCTTTTACACAGAGTTTGAAATAGCTAGATGTTTTGAAAAAACACCTCATGCAATTGAGGCTGTTAAGCAAAAAAGGAATATACAGTAACACAAATACATACATTTGTGATCACTCAGACATGAAAAAGTCTCACAGGCTGGTCATATGACAACCCAGACTCTACTCTGTAGACAGTTTCATTGCAAACAAAAGCTGCTTCACTGACATTAAATCAGCACCTTTGAACCCAGTGCCACAAGTCTGAGATTTTACACATTTACAGTAGATAGCTTTAAGCTTTACAGCAGGTCAAAGGTCAAACAAACAAGTCATCCTCCCTTTAAGTGTTATTTTTTTTAGCTGCAGGTTTAATCTCTTGATTGAGATCAGACTGAAGCTTTTGTTATGTGGTTTTAAGCTATGGCAGAAACAAACCCCAAATTACATTCGCTTAATTATTATCGAATTAATAACATATGCAAATTATTTGTAATTTCTTGTAACTCTTTTGCTTCAGTGTCAGTGTGTCAGAATGGGAGTTCAACAAATTATAAGGTTAACTGTTTTTTCCCCAAATCAATTTGTAAATATTATGTTTTTAACTTTCCCTGACCTCAAATTAAGTACCATCTGTTTATCTTTCCAGCTTTTCTCAGAAGCTGGTTTGTAAAGAGCTGCATTTAAAAGCAGCGGACCGTAGGCCACTATGTTTACACATTTGGTAAACATTTATTTTTAATATTGATGTTGTTTATTTACCATAAATACCTTGTTTAATTTTCATTATCTTAATAAAAATTAACCATTTCAGGGTATCTGCAGTTTCACAAAACTTCATTTAAAATTTCGACATTCTTAATACCTACTTATTGAAATTACTATTTTCAAAACGGAACAAAAACCCTTGTTATTCTTAAATGTTTCAGCATAATTCATTTATCTTATTGTCAACAAATCCAACGACAATAATAGAACAGTGCATTTGGTGGGAACTATTTTTAGTCGTAGATTAATGCGCATTTGGTGTCTGTATTTAGAGCATCAGGACAATGTATATGTGACCGAGTCTAAATAAACTACATTGCCCATGTTCATCACTGTGAAGGAACCCATGTGATAGAGCTCTATGGCACAGAGGAATAAGCTACATGTATAACAGGCCTTTTTTGACACATACAATACTTCCATCAGTTTGTTGTCGGTTTGGTTGTTTCATCAAATTTGTTGACAATAAGAAAAACATATAATATCACTAGCCTTACCATTTAATTACATGTTGACACACAGCCCAAACCTGGTGCTTGAGAAATGTGTCCGTAACTGGAAAGACATGATTTGCTGTGGACCAAACCAGTTTGTCATTATATGTAATGACAAACTGGTTAACAGACTTTGATATTTTCTTTGGTCTGGAGCCAGAGCAGACAGGTCTTACCTTTGGATGTCAGAGATGAGCCACCAGGCCCAAGCCCAGCCTCCCACAACATATGTCTTCTGATCTGAGCCACAGCAGCCACCTTTGGAACAACACAGATGAAATGGACGTCACATGGTTATAATCAACACACACACACACACACACACACACACACAAAAACGATGTGATGTAGTAGCATCAGTTAATGTCAGTCAGATTTGATTTGTATTGTTTAACCATTAAAAGAGGCTAGAACCGATATTTTACACTAACGACGCATCAATTGACGATGTGAAAGGCATTGCTTGTAGTGATGAGAATTATCAGCTGAATCTGCAGCTCTCCCCGGTTTTGCAGAGGTTTATAATGAGTTATAATGAGTTTCTGTTTTGGTTCACTCTCACTCTTAAAGAACTGTTTTCAGCTGCACACAGCAGCTATGGATGCTAATGCTGCTCCATAACTTCTGAATGTATAACCCACAACTGCTGCCTCTAATATCACCAGATAACAGCCCAAAAAAACCCATACATTTATGCTAATACATAGTCCTATATGCAAGTATAGCAACAGATTTGGCATTATACCCAAAGTAGTGTAGAGATAGAAAGATATAGACCAGATCAGACAGTGACCCAGTTTTAACGTTGTTTAGATGATCATGTGCTGCTCAGCAAGTCATAAAAACCACTCCATCTTCCAACCACAGCACCCAAACTGTTAGCTCTCTCTCTCTCTCTCTCTCTCTCTCTCTCTCTCTCTCTCTCTCTCTCTCTCTCTCCACACACACATTGTATTAAAATCTACTCCAACACAACAGCAAGTTGGAGCATGTCAGTGCAGCATGTGGTTTATCTAATTGTGGTGGTTCATGTGATTAAAAGGTGAACCCTTTATTCAGCTCATACATAAAATAAACTGTCCTGATGATGCTTATATTAAGACCATTAACACATCAGAAACACTTCTTTCTAAATCATACACTATAAACACCTTTAACTGTCCTGTTGGGACATTAACTACATGCTGAACACAACAGAAACATCCGATTTCCCTCCCAACTTATAGAAATTATAATAGCAATAGTTTTACAGTGAATGTGGGATCTTTCTAGATAAAATGTAAATTAGGCTAGGCAGCACACGTTATTCCCCCTCATAGGCCCCCATCTGATAGTTTAATCTCAAGTGTTTAGTGTGACATTCCCAGCTGTTACATGTTAACTGACAGAGGAGGGGGAGGAGCTGGACTATCTTTACTGACACATACTCCCCAACGACTAGAAATTACAGCAGGACGTATTGTCCCACATCTAAAACACGTTTTCTCAACATTTCCATCAACAGAGTTGCTGTTAAAAGACACTTCTTTAGGGATTCTATTGCGAAATCTCACTCTCTGAAACAGTGGCCTCTGCGATTCTTCACATTAGACAAATAATGCACCTTCCTGGTGTGACTGAACAATATCCCACAGGAAACAGTAGCATTATAATGTGCAAACCAGGAAAAGAACAAAGAATACTCGGAATACTAAGAAATACTCTGAGCCTGAGTTCATAATGATGACCTATTGAGCTGTCATCATGTGTGTCTTTAGATTGCCACATTTCCCCTCGGCCTTGCCTCTAACAATTCAATATCTTATATGTAGCGTCTGTAACTATATGGACTTATAGTTACACTACTCACAAAAAGTTAGGGAACATTCTGAAATTTCATCCGAAAGCCGAATATCCCTAACTTTTTGTGAGTAGTGAGTGTATATACTTATATAGGACTAACAGCAGAATGTATACTATGATTTTTTGTTGTTGTTGTTCTGTTCCAACATTACCTATGTAAAGACCAGAAGCGCTATTTTAATGCAGGAATGTAGCTGGGACAGGCTCCAGCCAAATATCATGGCTGACTACAGAGGTAATAGGCAGAGGACCTATAGAGATGTTTGGCACTACACACCCCACCCCAGCGACTCTAGTATACCATGGACATAACTAAGATTCCTGGCTGCATTCATGCCACAGTGGCGGGGGGAGGGGCTCTGTGTGAATGAATGAAAATTTACACAAGTTAAAATCTTGCGATTAACATAAGTTATCTTGATGTATGGTTTTATTCTTATAGAGTAAAACAAGCTCCACTCTTTAAGAACAAATTACAACCTCCTATAAATGCAGAAAGCCCTTTCTTTTCACATTTGTGAAATTACTCTGTTTTGGAATCAGCTCACACCCACTCAACTCTGCTCCTAATCTATGTTCCTCTATGTGGTAACTCACACGCTCTTAAAATGTTTGTTCACAATGGAAAATCCCTGAGCCCGTTATTGTTTTTCTTCATTACAAGTGGATTAGTCAAGAAAACTGCCCTAACAGAATCAATTACAGAAGCGTGCTGAAAACCTTTTTTATTTATTTTTTTTTTTTTTAAATCACAAGACTGTCAAACCACATTTATAAATAAACAAAAGGCAAGATTTTCAAACAGAGGCAAAGGTCAGTAAATCTTAAAGTGTGCCCTGAGATCCAACAGGGATCTATATCAGACCCACGGACAATGTGGGATAAGTTATTTTGATTGTACTATTGCTTGACAAGATAGAAATTAGCGACACACTGTACAGAATGAGTGTTGTTATCAGAGATTTGACTCCTTAAACATAAGAGAGAGTCTGATAAAGATAGAGAGTCTGTGGGGTCAAAGCTTTTGTATCCCCCTCCCGCCGCCAGATTAATAAAAGTCTTAGATGTCCTGTGCTGTGACATGCGCGGATGTGTGTGGAAGCAGGAGAGTTTAACAGCGTTTCCCCTGTAATTGAATTCATTTAGCTGTAGTCCCCCTGCGGCAGAGAACCACCATCTCCTACCACCACTGTTCAGGACAATGTGACATTAAATAAACATCTCTTTTCCTACAGTTTGCTCTATAATTGCTGCGGCAGCTTTATCATGATGAACTGCACCAGTGAAAGCAGTTTCATGAACCTGAAAACCAAAACACCGTACGAACGGAAGAGGAACCAAAACCAACATAACCCCAACTTCTAAAATGAATAGAGAACACCTGAAGATGAATTACAGCGATGTAGTACACATTAGAAGAATATTAAAGAGAGAAAACAGGTGGATTAAATATGAGAACGTTACAGAAATATTTCTGAAGATAAACGCATACACATTGGTACTATACGAGATTATGGCTGGTCTCTCAGCTGCTCTTATTCAGAAACGAAACGACACATTATAACACTTATCAAAACTTGCGGGGAAAAAAACATGGAAATCTGCAGTATTTTTCCTTTGGAGGATGAGGGGACGTCAAATGGGTGGTTAGCTGTTTTTGATGCACGTTACGCCCTTAATGTTGTCTTCTGACCTACTGTTTGACACATATATGAGTTACACTGTGATTAAACAGATAGTGGAGTGAGTCAACTCTCTTCCAGGTTTGTCTTTTGTAAGATAATCACTCCACCGAGCCTCACGAGCCAGGAAGGGGCTCGAGGAGCTAAAGCACATCGTCCAAAAAGCTTCAACGTTACCTGAAACCACAAGGGCCTCGTTTGGTCCAACGGTGTGGCAGTTTCCCATTTTACCGACAGAAAAAACGTGTATCCAAACCTACTCGAAGCATACAATAGGGATATGACCGCTTTTCCTTCTTTTTTCGCCCAACTCGCGTTTATCGATGATTTCTTTTTTTTTTACTCGAGAGTCGAGCAACGCCTGCGTCAAATCAGGCGTAACAAGACGTAACACTTCCGTTTACGAGTTTCAAAATAAAAGTAATGTTTAGGAGGACGAGCTTTTTCTATTTAATTTTGAAGGTTACGTTGTCACACTTCTGTCCTTCTTTTGCTGTCACTTGACAAAGCTGATCAGATACCCCTCCCCCTATTCTGCCCCTCCTCCACAGCAGAGGGATACGATATCATAATAATGAAATGGGCGTGGTTGTTTAAATTTCCCATCACGCAAGCAACCTAAACAAGAGATGCTGTAATTTTCCTAAGAGAGACGTGTGTTTGTGGTAGTCAGCCTTGTGTTTAGTGACCTCCTCACCTAGTAATTATGTCCTTTGGTATCATTAACACGGTTAGAGATAAGTGTGATTGTAACAGTTTTATTATCTCTTTGAAATCTGTATAGTATTTTAGCGACCAGAACAAGCACAATCCAGTCAAAAGCTTGAACTGATTTTTCTCATTCCTGGGGATGAGTGCAATTGCAAACACAGATATTCAAAGCAGTTTGTACTGATTTTCTCCTGTTGCATTCACAGAAGCAAGTATACACTCAATCATAATCTTTGGTCTTCATTCCTAAAGTAAAGTTTGATGGGCTGTAATGATGCAGTAAAGATGTGGCACACCCTGATCTTCACCAACACCTGTAATCAGAATATAAAACCTGCATGACTACCTTCCAGGCAATTCCTAAACTTTAGAGATTGCCACTTCTTACACCTCAGCAGCTGGGTCTCCATGTTTCATAATTCAACATATTGATGATGTGAGCAGCAATTTTCTAGTTCTTTAAGCTTCATTGAGTTTATGAAGGTGTATATTGTTTTTTCAATTACTCCATATCTGTGTCCTTCTGATGTTGTCCATATGGCTGACAGATGCATGCGTGAGTGCTGCTGCTGCTGCTGCTGCAATACAAAAGGACAAGACATGCTCCAGGGCAGGAACCGGCTGGGACTAGTCCTAGATCACAACTCCATACTGTTCCTCTACAGCCAGCGTGTGAATATCCCACACCACAGCCTCTAGCAAGGTCGCACAATACCTTAAAGCTGCATTCACAAACATTCCTGAGCATTAAATCCTGTGTACTGCTGGCCCCCCGATCTTTCACAAAGACAGGAGCTTCTAGCCAATGTTAGGCCCCAGTAAGGGTGGTGGTAACGGTCCACAAGAACAACCCTATCAAAATTAAACACCCCTGCAGAAGGCAATAAAAGACAGCCATGGATGTTTTAATTCAACATCCTCTCTTTCAAAAAGAAGTTCACCCTCAAGCTGAGCTACAGTATTACAGTTGTACACTGACTGTCAGGATGTACCCACTCCTTCCAGCAGGTGGCCCACAGACAAACAAGTGTCATAATGGCCAGTATGTAACAGAATCTCTCCCATGTCATTTTATGCTTCTCTTCATACTGCACAGATGCTAGCATCAATCTATATCTTCCAACTCAGGGTTTTCGTTCCAGATCAGATTTTTTCAGTTTTGTTATTGTGATGTGCACAATAGCAACTAAACGGCTATACTGGCACCCTTCAATTTCATTCAATCTGTTAGGGGAGCTCTATGTGGCTCAACCAGGATAAGTCTTTTAGATTAGGGTACATGGCCTGCAGCTGTTGGATGACTGACATCCTGGTATTCTTCAGAAAAAGACCAGCTCATCTCTACCGCTGCTGCAGACATCAGTTTGCTCAGTTTCAAAATGGATGTGAGCTTGTCTTATACTCATCACAACAGGAAGTGGATTATAGGATTACTCTTATCTGATGTCTCCCTCATCCCTCATCCCCACTGTTTTACCTTTTATTGTCTGCCTCTCCTCCTTACTCCAGAGTTGGCTTTGGCAGTGGCACAGACACTGGAGGTGTGTTTGTAGACCTGTGATGCCCACCACTGCGTCCCTCTGCTGCAGCTTTTCTTTTCTTGGTCAGCTGTGTTTCCTCTTTAACCCAACTCCATGGGGATGTTTCATATTGGTTTCTTTCCAGCTGCCTATATGTAATCTTGCCTGGCCCATCATACCCTCTCAGTGTTTATATGCCATGTATATTGATACTGTTGTCAGCAGAATATATGTCCAAACTTGACTTCCTGCTAATAGATGACTCCCTGCAAGTGTTGTGAGACTGTTATTTTGAGGGCAATCGTCTGCTAATATTCATTTTTCCATTAGTCAAATGGTGCCAATGTTTTCTCTAAAATGTCAGCATGATAAATATGTTGGTCTCCCATGAATGATATGGGACACTACAGGAAATCCATAAATATCCAACAGGGACATGAGACTAATTGCAAAGACAAGGGCAAACAAAGAGTGCTCATTGATAAAAGCCTTTTAGAAAGCTTGCAGTGTGGTTTTGCTTTATGTTCTTCATGGTCACTATATCTCTGCTTTACAATTATAAAGCAATAAAATAACCATTATGATAATAAAGGTTACGCTATAGGAATGTGGCTTGTTTGACCATGATGACCCCCACCTGAAATCTGTGTTACAGAACGTGTCGCTCAGAACAAATTGTGTAACTTTCTCTCATTTCATGTGTAGCAAACTAGTCATAAAAGTCTCTTCTTTCGTCTTAACTCAGGAGCTTTAGATTTCTTTAGATTGTAGTTTTTACAGAGGCATAGCTTGTGGAATTTATGAAATGTTAGAAATACATAAGAATATTCAAAGAAATAAAAAAAAAAACTAAATGCTGTATGTATTGTTGATGCAAAACCCTAACCCTAACCCTTAGTGCACAATTATGCGAAAAATGTTAAGAATAAGAATTGAGCCTTTTTGCATCCAGCCTGAAGAGTTGTATTTTATTTTGCTTTGGTAAAAATTATTTTTTTTCTTTCAACAGAGTAAGTAATGCTCAGTAACATGCTCATTATTTGGGCAAAAAGAATCAGCTTTCAAAATAAAAATTCTGCAAACTTATTTAACCCTCGTGTATTTTTATAAGTTATTAAAAATCAAATCTGATTGTTTTATGACACCTATTAACTAAGACAAACTTTTCCCCCTTTGTGAACCTGGGAGCTGCTGCACGCTGGAGTGGCTTCTGCTAAGCTAATCATTAAGGATAATAAAAGGGAAGGTTATATCACCCAGAGTCACTTAAATTCAGACCAACCTTTCCATGGAGTTTGGGCCCAGAGGAGCGACAGTGGTGACACAGGGAGCAGACATGGAGGAACAGCTCAACAGACCAACATGGAGCAGGCAGATAGAGTTCACCCTGGCTGGCATCGGCTGCGCTGTGGGTCTGGGAAACGTTTGGAGGTTCCCTTATCTCTGCTACAGGAGTGGAGGAGGTGAGAAATGAAGCTGACATTTCATCCACAGAATTGAGAAATCAGACCACCCTCTGCATGTATACACATATCTCAAAACTGGGTCCAAAGGTTAACAAACTGTGCCTAGTGAGGCCTGCTTCAAACACTTTGTTCTGTAGCGATACTGATTGTGTTGAAAATTGTTCAGGTTGTTTAGACTTGACTTCAGTGTGCATTTCATGTAAGAATATGTGTTACACGGCCATACTGTACTCTGCATGTACAGTTGGAAGGAACATTGGTTTACAATAATAAAGATAAACATTTTATGGAGGATACCTCACATGCCTATTACAAATTACCTAAGATATAAGGAGGCAAAATGCAAGTGCAGGATGACTTTCACAAAAGTAAAAGATTAGGGGATACCATAAAAGTAGCACAGTGGAAATCTCCTTTGGTAGAATAATGTGGGTGACAGTTAACTTGCCATCACTTCCGGCCAGGTGCTTTTCTGGTTCCATACCTGTTCATGCTGGTGGTGTTGGGAATCCCTCTGCTCTACATGGAGCTGACTGTGGGTCAGTATACAAGAAGAGGACCTGTCCATGCCCTGGCTATCGTCTGCCCACTGTTGAAAGGTACTCTGTGGCATGAATGACATTTTACAGCCAAACACAAAAACAGACACTGACTGCAAGAAAACATTATTTTGACATTATTTTTGCCTGCCCTCAGGAGTGGGCATGGCATCGGTGGCCATCTCCTTCATCATGTGCACCTACTACAACGTCGTCATCACCTGGGCCCTCTATTACCTCTTCAGCTCTTTCCAGGCAACGCTACCGTGGCAGAACTGTAACAACACCTGGAACACACCAAACTGTACCAACCATGCCACTAACAGCAGCTACTCCTCCACAGCTAGCCAGGAGTTCTTCAAGTATGTTTCACTGTGTGGAAGCAACCAGCGCTGGTTCTCAGAATTGCAAAACCAGATAACCAGATAAGATAATGATTAGTTTATAGCAGGATTACTAATTCCCTGTGGCTCAACAAAACGCTGAGCTGCTTACACAACTGTAACTCTGGCGATTATATCAGAGGTGCAAAAAAAAACCTAATTACTTCAATACATAACATAACATTTAATTGAAATTACATCTTATCAGAGTCATGTGAGGGTTATCAGTCAAAGTCAAGGTTAGTGATAAGAGTTTGGCAAACAGACATTAAGGAAGTGTGGGAAGTGTTAAATCAGTTTTCACCTTATCATTAGTATAATGCAAAAATGATTATACCTATAAATATGTGTATCTTTCATCTGTGGCCAGCAGTATCAGAATTTATACAAGTCAAACAGATCTTGGGATTAGCTTTCCATATGCAGTGATGCCTCACATTTTCACATCGGTTTACTTATTAACTTGTGCAGTTGCAGTTGGTGGATCAATGTAGGAATGAAATGTAAGTTTTTAGAGGAAACTGTATATTTTGTGACAACCGTCTCAATTGAGAGACTGCACCCATAGTGGTGGCTCTGTTGGGCTGTAATGTTCTTTGTAAAGATATATATATTTTTTTTTATTAGATAAAGGTTCATGTCCTAATTTAGTTTTTTGATCTTCAGCAGTTGTATCAAAAAATAAATGGTCAGAGGGTCTTTGTTGTTGAGGCAACAAATGTGAAAAATTTACTACAGATGTGAGAAATACAGTCTTTCTGAATATGTGGACATGAAGTATTTATAATAATAATAATATAGTATTGATGGTCATCTCTGCACAGTGCAAACACCAGTGCTTCTATCAATGCAAAGTACAGTTAAAGTCGATGGGATTGTCATTCATTTTTAATTATTAAAATGTTGACCTGATGATGGCACTCTGAACCAGAAATGTGAACCTGCTCGTGGTGCTTGAGGTAAAGTCAGACAATCACCAAAGTCAGTAGGATTTATCCTCTGGGAACCTTGAATGTTTGTACCAAAATCTGTGCCCAAACAATCATGTACATTTGATAGGTGAAAGGTCAGGGCATCACCAGTGTCATTAGAATTAATCTTCTGTGTACCACGAATGTCTGTACATAATTTTATAGCAATCTATTTATATGTTGATATTTAATTGACATGTATTTATTCATCCTCCTGCAGTAGAGAGATTACTGACAAATTATTGCAGATGTAGATGAACACGGGATGAAGCTTGCATATGGCTGGTAAAAATGGTCAATGATAAGTGGTGGTCAGATTATGATGACGACACAGCAAACAATATGTGTTGAACTTGGAAACATTGAACGGCCCGAAATGGAACCCTTTGGGACACCACATGTTAGCATCCCACCCAGTGTCCATCTGATTGCTATGACTAATTAATTTCAGCTGGAAATAATGTTGGAACCATCTGTTTGTTAATGTCTATAGCGCGTTCAGTTTCAGGCGTAATGTTAAAATGTATGTAGAATGTAATGTTTTAGAGCATTAATTACGTTTTCCCTTTTTATCTGGCTTCTTTGAAGATATAAGATGCTGGAACAGACTAGTGGAGTAGAGGAAGCAGGAGTGGTCCGTTGGGAGCTTTTCCTTATTCTCCTTCTGGCTTGGATCCTCATTTACTTCTGCATCTTTAAGGGGGTGAAATCAACAGGCAAGGCGAGTGAAAAGAGAGAGAATTTGAGACAATCAGAGAGTCAGATAGACAGACAGTGAATGACAATCCTAGTTTCTTTACGTTTGCAGGTGGTGTACTTCACAGCCCTGTTCCCGTATATTATCCTGATTGCCCTGCTGATCAATAATGCGCAGCTTCCTGGAGCAATAGATGGAATAACCTTCTTTATTGTGCCGGAATGGGACAAGCTGCTCTCAGTGGAGGTAAGGAAGAAGAAAGAGGGGAGACAAGGAAACAGGTACTGGTTCTGTCTGACACAGGAGAACTGGTGCTGCTGTAGAGAGAGAAAAGATTAATGCTAGTATTAGTACTGGCTTGGGTATTGATTGGTACTGGCAGTGATTATTGGTGTTGGATAAACATTCTCGTGTTGCAGGTGTGGGTGAATGCTGCAGCTCAGATCTTCAACTCCATTGGGATTGGTTTTGGCTCCCTATTGGCCATGTCCAGCTACAACTCCTTCAACAACAACGTTCTGAAGTAATAAGCCAAAATCCACTCAATTTCCCTCCACAGCAGTGACAGTTATGCTCTCTGGGCAGAAAGAAAGCAATATAAAAAACCTCTTCTTTCCCCACAGGGACACCCTGACCATATCCATCATTAACTCCCTCACCAGTATCCTGGCAGGGTTTGTCATTTTCTCTGCCTTTGGCTACATGTCTCATCTGCAGGGCATTCCTGTTAGCAATCTGGCTGTAGACGGTAAGAAAACAAGTGGTCAAAATATTCAGCTCCAGCGGGACTGGTGTTACTTCTCATTTTTGTTTGGAGAGTTTCACAGTTTCTCCCATGGTACTTGAGTAACCGGGCAATTACTCTGATAATATAAAAAAAGGAAACATGTCATTGTTTGTAATTTAAAAAAAAAATAAAACCAGACCTAATGATATGATGCAGGAGAAGATAAACTGGAAAAGGTCAACTAAAATGCAACCTCTTACTCTTACAGTGTAGCCAAGCTTGTCATACTTCTGTTACAGAAGCAATTGTGACTACCTAAAGATGCACCTACATTTTTCCTCATAGTAACATAATGTGGTACACTCAAATATATTGTTTAATTCAGTGGAACTTAATTTATCTCTGTAAGGGCAATTGTAAGCAGCAGCTGGCCACCCAGATCAACAGATGCACTTGTAGAAGAAAAGAAAGAAAAATACTGTTTCCCTTTAATTCAAAAGCCTGCAGTCTAGCTATGAACTCTCCCATCTTCCCACTAATTTGAACTCACATTCCAAAGATACATTTTGATTTTAATTCATACATTCATAATTTCATTTTCCCTTCTTCGGATGGGTAATGATTTTTACTTTTTCAATCAGCAAAGCTGAACTGACATCTTTGTGTGTGTGTTTGTGTTAATAGGTCCAGGACTAGTTTATGTTGTTTACCCACAAGCCTTTGCAAACATGCCAGTGGCTCAACTCTGGGCTGTGATGTTCTTCTTCATGCTGCTGTGCCTCGGGCTGGACAGTGAGGTAGTTCATGAAAACATTACAGCTTCAGTGTGAATCCACTTCACCAATCCTACAGAGCTACTTTATGACTTCTTTGTATGTTTGTTCTTTTTGGTCAGTTTGCAATGGTTGAAGTGCTGGTGACCAGTCTCATGGATGAATTCTATCAAAATCTGATCAAATTCTTCAAGCGGAAGGAACTGTTTGTTCTTGCTGTTTGCGGTGCAGCATGCCTCCTGGGGATTCCTTGTGTCATGCAGGTAAAGACTGTAATTTGCTAGATGAATGTTAATCAAATGATGACCAAATTGTAATATTCTTCATCACATACTGTTCTAAAGAGTGTTTCTCTGTTCAGGTGGGAATCTATGTTTTCCAGCTGATGGATCATTACACTGCCATAGTGTCCATCATGTTTCTTGCATTCTTTGAGGTTATAGCCATCTGTTGGAGTTACGGTGAGAAAAACCATGTTCAGCTGTGCTAAAACCAGATCAATTTAAACAGTTGAAACTACTTTAAGTCTCACTTAAAATTACTACTAAAAGCTGCTTAATCAAGAATCTTTTTGTGTTGTTTGTGTTACTAAATTACGTACATTTTCATTGTAATCCATTCCAACTTTTTTTTTTATTAAAATGGTACAGTGGTTAGTGGCTAGTTAATGTGACAGTGCATTGTACTCCAGAAGTAGACACATCTTAACAATGTTATATAAATATAACAAGGCTATATGTATATATCTGAGTATCCAACTTTTAAAAGTCAAACAAAATATGCATGGCTGTTTACTGAAGTAGCTTTCTATGTGCAGGAGTGACTCGACTTTCAGACAACCTCGAAGAGATGACTGGAAAAAGAGCAAACATCTTCTTCAGAGTGTGCTGGTTAATAGTTGCTCCTGTGCTGATCACTGTGAGTCAAAAGGCTTTTTTCATACATGTGATTCACACTAAAGATTTTCACCCCTACAGCAAAACAGAGATCCATCTTAAAGTGCCACAACTAAGGTTGAAATGTTTCTTCTTCTTGCAGGTTATCCTGATCTTCTCCATCATCCAGTTCAAACCAGCTCGCTATGAGGACTATGTCTTCCCTCCCTGGGCTCAGGGAGTCGGCTGGGTCATTGCCATGGCCTCCATCATCTGGATTCCTTTGGGTGCTGTTCACACATTGTGGGTGCTCCCTGGCTCATTCATGCAGGTGATGTATATTCACTATTAGTTTTTGTTTTTCCCACCCATGACATTGCAGGTAGTACCCATGTGCATATGCCATGTCATTCTCATATAAAATCAAGCTGTGTATTAATATTATTGTTTTTTTAAAAACAGAAACTGAAGCTGTCCATCACACCATTCGCCCTGAATGAAATGTCAAAGATGCCGTATTATGAGAGGGGAGGGAGATATGGAGATCCAGCCATAGCTGTAATCAGTTCCAGCGTCCATCTACCTCAAAAACCTCCTATTGAGACAAACTTCTGATACCTCATAATGTTCACCAAGTGACAGACTTCTAGTAAGCTCAAATCACAATCACAAATGATTGTTTGCCATTAGTATTAAATCAACTTCAAACACAAGTATGCTACAAAAATTATTTACATGATTGTGAAAATGTGTTGCAGCATATCTGCCATGCAGATATATTAAATTGACCATTTTTGTGAGTCTATGAACTTAATTTTAGATTTTGTTGAACTTCTGCTTACAGTTTTGCTTATTTTAAAATGTGATAAGATGTTGTGGAAAGACAGTGTTTATTATTAGAGATTATTATTGTGTACATCTGTAATAATATCTGTAATAATATCCGACCAACTCTCTTGTGATAGAGCTCCAAAGGATAAAGGCGTGGCACTCAGGACTTTACACACACTTCCCCTGTGTTCATTTGTGTTTTTTTACTTTGCTAAGGCTGCCATCTTTTGGCCATGTCTACTGATGCAATTATGAGTGGTGATGTATCTGAAATCAGGTACTTAACCAATTTTTTTTTTTTTTTTACATACATGTTAGCTAAAAAATGACAAAGAAAGCCACTATTTAACAACAATACAATAATGGTTCAAGGAGCTGAACGTTTGTATTGAACATCCTTTAAAAACATAAACCACTGTGGACCATTTCATTGTGGTGGACTAATTAGGCCAAATGCAACAGGGCACTTCTGATAAGTATATGGTAGTTAACAGAGGAATACATGCATCATGCAGCTCTGTGTCATGTCATGTAAGGTGTAATAAAAACCTGTCACAAAGTCCACAGCGTGTGCCTCATTTCTGCAATGACAAAATGACTCTTAATAGTCTGTCAGGTGAACATAACACATACCACAACTTATTTCTGGGCAATTGTTTTTATTTATTCATTAAAAGGAGAAATTTCCACTGAAAGGTACACATTTTTAGGGTATACATGTGCACAGAGTTAGTTTCTTCCCCTACGTAAGTTGCCAGTGTTTCCTTCTCATAAGTCCTCATAAATGAATCCAAAGTGCAGAACAACTGAAATTACACAGGCAAAAAGGTGGATTGTAGAAACTTGTGTGCTTAATAGACAAGGGTATCTCTCTTTTATACTTTTCCTGATTCCTCATATGGGGTTGAAAACTGGGTAGATCCAAACCAGGGCAACTGAATGTGTGTGTGAAAACATATGGTGAGTAAAGGTGGCAGGACGGACTGCTGACGGTTAGTTACAGTGAGTATGACATAGTAGTGTCAACGGTTAGTGAGTATCAGACCACATCTACCAATGATCAAAAGTTAAAATATTTATAAAAAATTAAACAAAAAAAGGTCATTCTTATAAACAGCAATTACTCTTCCCATTTAATTTCAAAAAAAGATATGTCATATGAACTACAAAAACAAAACAAAAAAAACCAAAGAAACATGTGCAATCAATGGCATACTCTTCCCTCTGAAGTGATGGCTGCGCCCGCATAGCACAACAGCAACTCTCTCCTTTTGTTACTTGTTCCTACTGTAGTTTGGAGTCAGCTCAGTTGCAGACTGGGCTCAACAATTCAGTAGTATTTTTGTAGTGGTTTACAAAGTCCACGCCCTTCATTTCCTCACACAGCCTCCTTAAGGCTCCAGCCCTCTTTGACCACGTCCCTGCAGATCCAACACAGCTGTAGTTGATTTGTTTTATCCCCACCCCCTCCCCCCTTTGCCCAGCAGAGGTCGCTAAGGAGTCACCATGGCTGCTGTCTGTCTGCTCCTCCTGCAGCTTCCTGTTCCACTGCTATGACACCTGCTCTACTGGCCTCATCTGCACATCGCCAATCTGATGACACAAGTGAGGGAGATCAATACAGAAACCAACCACCATTCAGCGCTGATGCACTTAATCAAAGAAGGAGAGAGATACCTGGACATGAGGAGGGGCACTGAGGACAAATGTGACTGCACTGGCTATGTCTTCTGCTTTCAAACACTGAAAAGTGGAGATAAGAGGCATTATTGATGCAAAAGCACTCAGGTGTTTTTTCCTTTGTAAAACCCATCTGCTGAGTCAAATGTGCACTCTTACTTTCATACTCTCATACACTGCCGCTGCTTTCTCTGGATCACTGTTGTGGTGCCTGAAGGCAAACTCAGTCTCTACAATTCCAGGAGATATACACTGCAGGGGAGGAAAAGGCACACTTTTCATTTGACTCATTTTACAGGAAGGACATACTGTATTGTATCCAGTAACGTATGTGGTCCAATGTGTGAGCAATAGCACAGACCAGAGAAGAACCTGCATACTAACTTACTGTGGCTCTGATGTGGGTGTTGGCTTCCCGAAGCTCTTGCCGTATCCCCTCAGTCAAAGCAGTCACAGCGTATTTAGTGGCACAATAGAAATGCTCGTCAGCACTTGGCACCACTCTGTGCCCACCCATACTGTAACAGGTAGAAGAAGAGATGAAGATGCATGAGCTAGTAACCACATTTCCTAGCTCAACCTTGATTCAAGCCCAAATTAAAATAATATACTCTCTGAAAATCTCTGATTCAACAACCCAAAGTTCAAAAACAGGATTATAATAATTCCAAGATTACTATATCAATGCAAATGAAAGGAGTCGTTATTAAAATATAAGTTTAATATCAGTTCTTCACAGTGTTCCAGGTCCAACAGGGGCCAGATGGGTCTTACAACTGACTTTACCTAATGCCTGCTGGATTAAAATCACCTTCAACAAACAGGATAATGTATTCTCAGATTAATCCATACATTTGTTCTTAGATCTGAAGGTTGACTGTATAGCTTACCTGTTAATATTGATGATGTGGCCATCGTCCACATTCCTCTCCTTCATTGATTTGTACGCCTCACGGGTGCAGATAGACAAGGCTAAAACATTCACCTGCAGGGTAGATGAAGATGCCAACTTTTTTATATATATATATGAATTTTTTTAAATATTTTTTTATAACATTTATATATCAGTCAATTTGTTTCCATCTATCGATAGAGCCACTGTATTTAAGACAAGAAGAAACCCATACAGCGTGGAAATAAAACATTAGTAAGTTGATACAGTTTCCACAACTTAATTGTGGTTTATTGCTAAATCATATTTAATAATCTGCCATGTGATGAAACTGCTGACTGATGTTCACTGGGTCACCGTGTTGTCTATCTGAACCTGCTGTTCCTGTCCAGCTTGTGGCCTCTAAGCTGCTCCCGTAGTGACATTGATAGACGGCAGGTTAAAGCCAACGTGGTGGCAAGATAGGGGGAAGTGACCAAACAAGGTCAGCGTACAGATTAAACACAGGCTAAAAATACACTGCTGTACACATTCACGTGGGCTGCCATGACAACAGATGGACGGGCGTTACGAATGCAGGAGTCTGGAGATAGAGACTTTAGAGCAGGGGGTCTTCAGTGGTCAAGAGCTCAATGAATCAGAATGTCCTAACAAGAGAAATAGTGCTGGCTTTCATTAGTGGGCCTATGCAGTGCCAAGGCTTTTCCTCGGAGCCAATGAAGCAGCCTCTGTGAGGGGAGGGGATCTGTGTGTATGTGTGTGTGTGTGTGTGTGTGTGTGTGTGTGTGTGTGTGTGTGTGTGTGTGTGTGTGTGTGTGTCTGTCTGTGTGTACAGATCCATGTATCCAGACACTTTTGCTTTAACTCTTATTCTCTGAACAACACAAGCTCTACAAACACAAGACTGCCACTCACAATGGGCGACCATGTTAGCTCCTCCCTCTGTTTGAGTAGAGCAACCATAAAATCAATACAACATCAACGTAAGGGGTTAATTCTAACCATCCCTGTTATAAATAAAAACGAAATTCCTCTCCAGCTTGTTTCAGCCCAAGCATTTATATTTGTGTGCCTATGTTCCACCCACATCGATCATGTTCCTCCAGCCCTCTGTCTTTCCGCTGAGCAAGGGCTCGTTGTGGGCCAGTCCAGCATTGTTGATGCATACGTCCACGCCCTTGTGCAGTGTCTTGATGGCGGAAAACATGGACAGGATCTCCTCCTCGTTAGACAGGTCACACTTGTAAGGGATCAGTGTGCCACTGTAGCCTGCACTCTGGCATTCTGCTGCCAGCTTCTGAAAAACACAAATCAGACCCAATGTGACGACATTTATATTTGTTAACTGATAATAAACACAAAAGTTCGAACACTATAAGTTGCCATGTAAGTGGCCATAAATTGATTATCAGGTCTGACACACTGTTAGGTAAGAGCTAGAAATGATTAACCCGCAGCAGCACCATAATTAAGATAGCGTTCTGTGATAAACACCCTACCAACTCAGACACAGAGAAAGACGCGAGAACGTACAACCATAAAATCAACAGCACATCAGTTGAGGGCCAGAGGTAACCTGACAGCACCAGTTTAGCCAAAACCACTCCAGTCTGAGTATGTTTGTTTCCTGATAACAAAAAGCATATTCATTCAAATTCTACTGCATTCCAAATCATGACGCTGGATAAGACAAAGTGAGCTTTGCACTGATGGGATGCCTCTTCTTTGGGGTTACAGCTGTGCTGAGCCTGCTGCGGGCTGAGCAGGCTGCACTCCAACCAGGTCAGCTGGCTGTCCACCACTGTGGGGTTTGATACAAACTGACACAGATCCCCCTGCCAGGCACAGCTGCACCAGTCACCTGATGTCTCGCTCTAGGTGCCAGTCAGACTAGAGGGGGCGTGGGTGGTGGCAGACAGAGATGATGCACAGCACTGTGTAACGCTCACTAAAACTGACCCTCTAAACTTTTAACACCTTACAAAAGCTACAGTGATTTGTGTTGGCATATTTTGGTGTGTTGGTCTTATTCCATACATGAACATGAAGTTGCATTCAGATATTTCCAGCGCAGCAACAGTGGAGCCCGATAGTGTATTTTCTTTTCAGTGATCTAAACCAGTAGCTCCCAACCATTTTGTCTGCTTTTCCATTAGCTTACTAGTTACTGTAAATGTACTCAAGATCAGACAAATTGGTAATCCTGTTTAGTGGTTTATTGTCCTCCTTAACACAAATTTGTAGACATATTTTTTTAATAAAATCACTAATTTTTTGTAGTTGAGTTTAATTGAGTTAATTAGTTAAGCTTCCCACATAACGTTACTGCAGAAGTAACCTTTGTGGTAAAAGTACTCCCAGTTTGGAGTCACTGATCTTGACAATCAACAATAAATGTTGGTTTTGACCTCAGTCGCACATAAGGAAACAGCAAGGGCTCATTTTCAGAATAATCACTTTGTACTATTGTCCAACTATGCAAGATAAAATCCATCAAAGCACTGGCAGAGATACCAACTTCTCCACATGTAATGATAACAGACCAGAATTCAGAGCAGCCACGTGAGACGTTGAGGGTGTGACCATGAGTATAAAAACTAATACTCAATAATGCTAGCTAAATATAAAAAAGGTCAGGATTGATTTGTATGTATGCATATCTGTGACTGAAAGCATCACCACATGTGGAACATCACAATGAACTAGATAAAACCTGGCATGCAATTCACATCAAAACTGATGACCTGGGCATTTTCCAAATTCCTTCTGTACATGGATCTTAAGATGCTTCTCTTGCTTTAAAGGCAGAGTGGAGCACATTGTAAAGATATAGCAAGTACATATTATTCATAGCTCAGAATGTACTACTACAACTAATCCCAGAGAAGAGGCAACGTGATGTGAAGCTTCATGGGTACCTGAAATGTCATGAAAAAGCTTATAGTCAGAATATAAATGAAGAAAGCAGCAGCAGTAAGTTGGTAACTACCGTATGTAGTAGTGTGGCTCAATGTGACTATGTTGTGGGATTTTCTGTTAAATGCCTGACACCTGGACAGGAGTACTACAGTACATCTGCTGATTGTGGCAGCCACTGCAGCCGCTCCTTCAGGGAGAAGGAAACTAAGTATACTTGTGAAGACTACTTTTTATAATCAGTATGAAATTGGATTTAGGGATCATTTAGGCTTTTTCTAACAAAACACCCAATGGAGTAAATGCACCATATCTCATACTTGGAGTGTGGAGATTCCCCTGCTCTTCCTCTAAGCTGTTTAATTCAGATTATCCAGAGAAGGCATCACCCGAATAAAGCTGTCAAAACGCTAAAAAACTGTTTCATCTATAAACTGCAACAAAGTTTTTTGTCCGTGCTGTAGACAGGTGAACCAATATACTTTTACCTTAAATGTGAAGCTAAACCAAAGACCTTAGCGTCGCCTGAATCCTTGAAAGGACAGGCTCTCAGACAAGAAGGAGCGGGCAGACAGACTAGTGGAAAGGCTCTTCTTTATTCAGAAAGGAGGTTAACGTAAAGGGAAAGCCAGGCCAGTCTTTTGTCAGACGGGGAGAATTAGTTGAGTTACTGAGGTTTAAGTGGGAGCAGCAGAGCGAACAAGCTGTGATCCTAGTCCAACTACAGGAAGTCTCAGGCTGTGAATCTCTGTGTGTGTGTGTGTGTGTGTGTGAGTTGTGGCACCAGCTGTACTGCTACGGCCAGTACCAGCCCTCATACTGGCCACGCCTACAGCAATGGCACTACAGCACGCTGTCCCACAGATAAGGCCTGAAAATGCAGCAGCAGCAGCAGCATAGTTGGCAAATGCACTCTTACACACGATTCATTCATCACAGTCCAAACTGAAACTGGATACCTGCAGGTTAAGCATGTATGGCAGACGATAGGGATGAAAAATGAGAGTGAAAAAAGCCCCAAACATAGCTCAGTGACAGACTCACACAGCAGTGCTGTTAAATGAGCCTTGGGTAAACAATATGTAAGGGTAAGTATGTTTGAACACTGGATGCACCGGAGTCAATCAAATCAATCAGTTATGTTGTTACAACATGTAATAAAGCCTTTACATGTTACAGTAATGGGTGCACATATACCCACGCAGTGCTCTCAGACACATGTGTACATCTACATAGTCACATTCATGGCCTGTAAGCCCTGCAGGGGGCTGTTATATAAGGTCTACAATGCAAGGGACATCATTGTCCCACACCATGTTCATCAATCATTCACCCACTCACGTGGGACTGGTGTAAATGAACCAGCAGAGCAACCTGCTAGAGAAGGGGAAAGAGATAAAAATAAAGATGCCAAAGCGCTGAAGGCAGACAAGCTTTAAGTGGTGAGCCAGATCAATAGCACAAGGAAATAGCAAAAGCACAGCAGCCATGAGCAGAGAGAGCTGGGAAATTAGATTTGTCTCAGGTTGACTCAGGAGGTCTCCCAGACAAAAGAGGGATTGTGTTATAGGCCACTGTGCCTCCTCTTATTCTATGAAAAGACTGGTAGATGGTTAAATAAAATCCAAAGATGTAATGCACACGTAATTCAGCCAGTAACTCCCCCCCTCTTAATCCTTCCTGTCCTGTCTCTTAAGCACCTATGACACACAAAACAATTTTGCCTGTCATGGTGCATTTTCATCCTCATTACTGAGGCTGTTGTCCAGTGATCACAAAAAGTGTGCAGAAGGAGGGAGGAAGAGAGGAAGGGTTGGCAGCCAGAAAGTGAAACAGAAGGAGAGGGAGGGAGAGAGAGAGGGGGGGGAGAGACAAAACCTGAAGCCTACTGCATTAAAGCTGATCAAAATGCATTGAGATGTCAGTGTGTTTTACTGTATAAGACGGCGAGAGAACAGCAGCTCTGGACGGGTCTTCAGGGGAAAATCCACCTAATAGGTGAATACACACACGACTAATGTAGGGCTAAGTTTAATCACTAATATGTAAGCAACACTTGCCCCTAAAGCATTGAACCAGAAAGCCAAAACAGACACTAGGAGATGTCACTGGTATAGGAATACTCTATAATAAATAAAATAACAGAGTGAAAGTCTACTGATTACTGATTTCTTTACTGGAAACAAACAAGAAGGTCTCTGAGTAACACATCCAGTTGTGACAGTTTATTCTGCTACTCATTATCCAACTAAACCATTAGTATTAGTAGACATACAGTAAAAATAGACTCTTTCAAGTTTAGGCTGCATGCACGCTCCTGAGAGCTGGGTCAAAGGTGACAGCGGGCTAATAGGATTGCAGCAGGGTAGAAGGGATGGTTGTGCAATTATCTCTTCTTCACACACTGAAAGACCGCCACCAAAGGGTCTAAAGGTTGAATCGGGCGGTTTTACTGCACTGCCTTCGGGATTGTCTCATCAAGACAAGGAGATAAGAGAAATATTTACACTCTTTGTTAGTAACTACACTCATTGACAGACTTAGGCTTTTCTGGGGAGTTCCAATCAAGACTAACCGGGGGCAATTAAGGAAGCCTTTAGCAGCACTTAGAAATAATGTTACAAGTATTAACCCTACATGTAAATAACTTTAAAAAGGTCCAGTGTGTAACCTTAGAATGAGCCTTTTTATCTACAGGGTCGCCTTCGATGGAGTCCACCATGTTTCTACAGTACCCCAGAATGGACAAACCCAACACTGGCTCTAAATAAGGGCGTTTGCTTTTGGTTCCAACATAGTTTCTCCTTCATGCTTGGAAGGAAAGGGTTGCGATCTGCAACTACACCGCTAGATGCCACTAAATCCTACACACTGGTCCTTTAAATCCAAACACGGTGCCTGTTGATGAGTAAATAAATTAAAAAAATTGTCCGTAATTACCAGTGCATGACAACTGATGTTTGGCATGCATGTCTGGCACAGATGAAAAAGGCTTTTATAACCCTGACAGACTAAAGGCAGAGCAGGGAGCCAGGTGTTGTGTAACAGACTGGTGCAACCAGTGTGGTGGCATTTTATTTCCCCGAACAAAGTGATAAAAAGGACGAGGCAGCAGCAGATCTTTATTCTAAATGAGAAAAGAAACAAGGATGACATTTCTGTTGGCAATACTTCAATACTAAATTAACTACAGCGTGCTTTTCGTCATATATTCACATGGGCATCATATGATAAAAACTTGTTTGTAGTTGAAACATGCTGAGGGGTGAAGCTTCTTTCTAGTGAACCAGCATGCATCACGTGCCTCCTGCATCTCATGTGATGGTTATTCCTGCACCTGATGCCGGCCATCGGTGCAACAACTCACCACAGGCCTCAGGGTAGCCCTGATGTCTGCTATGAGCCACATCATTATGCATGCTAAGTTTATGATAACTTGAGCCCAGAGCAGACAACAAAAAACAGACACAGGAGAGTCTCTTGGCGACAGTGTTGATCTTACACGTCCAAAATGAAATCCTTTCAAACTGGGCCAGACTGAGCTGGGTCTATTCAGCATAGAGCTCAGAGTAGCCATAAAATGTTTCCAATATCAAACAAACACCCAGCAACAAATCCAATTTGGCCACTGTCGAAGCAAAAACAATCTAATTTGCGTTCTTTCTCGTCATTGCCCTCACCATTTTTGGAAATGCTGAACTTGGTGAACTCAAGTTGTCTCTGTGTTTGTGTTGTAGATTAATAAAATCCTTTCAGCGCAAAGTGCTCCTTTCGCACCGCACTCTCTGCTACAAATGTACATTCAATTACAAGTGCTGGCCTGCTCCTGCACTTGCACTTAGCGTTTACATGACGTCTTCCTCCCTTGCACATCAGGCCTCCTCATAAAAAGACACACACAATCTCACAGACTGAACATGCAGAGAAGAGCTTTCCAGCAAGTCTTCAACAGGACAGGACAGGAAGCGCCCCACCTATCATAGCAGGAGGCCCAGGGAGTGAATGTCAATGCCAGTAAACCTTACACCTTTAAGATGATAAGCACAGAGAGGACAGCACAGTGGTGGTGCAGGGAGAATAGTTCACTGGGGTCGTTGAGCTGTCTAGACCAATCAGACATCAGTGATTCCACACAATAAGTAACTAAAAACACTCCTGATAACAACTTTAAATAATTCATAAAGAGTGCTGAGAAGAAATGTAACTGATTTAAGTGTCTTCCTTAATTAATGTACAGTAACACTGAGTATATATTAAAGTACTGCAGCAATATTGTAAAGAAAAAAAAAGAAAAAATCTCTTTTCTAATGAACTACAGAAAAAGCAGTGGGAATATCTTTTATTTTGGTAGAGACTACTGTCAGACTAAATTAATGAAACTACGATCTTAAGATCTGATTCATTCTTTATCCATAAATCTCCTACCTACAGTATTATTAGTACTGGCTATTTCTACTCTGTGTTAAAGGGTAACTTCAGTATTTCTTATCCTGGACCCCACTTTCCTATGTTTTTGGGTCAAAATGAGTAATGGCAACAACAATTTTTGAAATTGGACCAGTATTGAGCAGGAGCATTGCAGCCAGCAGTCATGAAACTGGCTACACCGTTTACGGGCAATTGCGCACCATCAAAGTACGTCCACTAAAAGTTCTTGTTTTTGTCACTGATAGGCTCAGATTGTTATTTATAAATGTCTGGCAACCTTATGCAAACAATAGAGACAGACCTTTTTGTGAAAGAGTAAGATACTTTTTGTTTAACCAGAAACAGCAGTGATATCTCCAACCAGACTCCATTGATCAAAACAGTCAATTCACCATACAACATTGTTAACACTGAACTTGACAAAAACAAGATAAAACTCACCAAAACCTTGTTAAGTCACCGAGTTAAATATGAAAAACAATTGTCAATTGTGAATTAAGGGTTAACAATGAGGTAAAATTACTGTTTCGATCGATGGAGTCTGGTTGCTTTGAACAGAGAGACCTCACTGCTGTTTCTGGTTGAACAAAAAACATCTTACTCTTTCATAAAAAAAGGTCTATCTCTGTAGGGTCCTTTCCATAATGTTTTCAGATACTTATAATATAAATTTCAGCCTATCAGTAGCAAAAACAAGCACTTTTAATGGACGTACATGCACAATTGCCCACATTGTAGGCAGTTTTGCCAGCTGCTTGCAGCAGCACGCTCGCTCAACACTGGACCAATTTCAAAAATTGTTATTGTCCCCATTAGTCATGGAAAAATAGGTTCCAGGATGAAAGAAACCAAAGTTACCCTTTAAAGTAGACGAAGACAATTTTCTCCAGCTGAAAATCCTTGCACACTGCATAAAAGCCTGTCTGGAAAAGGTGAAGAGGAGTTTTGGAACAAATTTCAAGCTGAAAATTAGGTTAGCAGTGAGTGTACACAGGGGACCATTACAGAGATGAAATAGACCGATTTCTTATCAGCATCAACTACCTATATTTTATAAATCTGTGTCTGCAAACCCATATGTCATCGATATCCTCGAAACAATCTGGACAGCTGCTTTGGGAGGATTCATATATGCGAAAACACTGTTATTAGTGTTGGTGAGAATGTAGCTTCTCTTGGGGGCAGAATGGAAACATGATGGATTATTAGTTAGCTTTAGCTCTTTGTCAGCTCACAGCTCAAGTGGAAAATGTGTAGTCAGTGGAAAAGCTTTCTGCATGGGTAAGACAAAAGCCTGTGAGCCGAAGAAGCCGAAGAAGCCATGCGCTAACTCGATGAGCTCAGTAGAAAATTGACAGAGGAAATCAAATAGCAACTGTGCAGGTGAAGACGGCAGCGGCTGTGATTTCTCTCACAGCCAATGACAAGTGACACAGCAAAAAGCACAATGCATTAAACATAATGATGGGGCTATTCATAGATAGTGTATTTAATGTAGGTAAGTTAAAATGGGTTTGGGAAATGTTTCAGCAACATTTTGCACATCAAACATACCACTAAAACTGCAAAACACAAAGAGAAAGACAGAAAACTGCATCAAGAATAATCAGGACACAGACGAAAAGAGAGAAACACAAAGTGAGACAGAGGGTGTGAGACAAAGAGAGTAAAGCTGTCTGACCTGACCCACTTCAAATCCTTTCTGGAGTGAAATCTATTCACTGCGAAATAACAGGACGGGCTGTCCAGACACAACCTACAGGAGGTGGTTGCGGGAGCTTCAGATTTGCAGACAGAGAGACACTGATTGACTTTTATTGTGTCAGCTCAGCTTTTGAAGCACGACTGAGCTCCTTTTACCTACTTCAGAACGGGAACCAAATGGAAGCTGGCCAGCCAAGGTCTTAAATTAACCTGCTGGCTCACCTGCCAAGGGCTTCAAGTTTTAATTTAGAATTTACTCACTCAAATAAAAAGACGCTTTAATAGGCTAATTATAAACAGTGTAGAGGCTACTGCTTTGTGCAGAGCTGCATTAAATAGAAGCCAATCAGGAAATGGTTGATATAAGCACACTGGAGAAAAGTGTGTGGGTCAGCTTTGACAAAGTCTTAAAACAAGTAAAGACCAGAAACTCAATCTAAGCAAGGTATTCAAAGTCAACACTGATAATCAGCCGACTTTCACTCACACTTTATTATCTCACACTGTTTTTTCTTTATTGCTAAGAACAATAATTTGACATAGATTATCTTATTGGAATATATTTTATGCAGAATCTCTTGCTAACACAGGCTATCTGTATGTCAACCACAGACCTGTAAAGCACTAAAGAATTATGTTGGCTAAATTTATCTGATCTAAAATTGCAGCAGCCAGAGCTTTGAATTTTGACACATAGCCTCAAAGCACCCAGGAAATGTCAGCTTCACTTACTTACAATGCAAATAGATTATTTATTATCAAGAAGCAGATGTTCCTTCTGCATTTAGCCGTGGTTAAAACAAATATGACTACTCGCAGCAAGGATAGAAAAGCAATTCTGCAATGTAAAAGGGACATTTTAAATAATGCCTGTTTAAAACACTGAATGAAGAGACCTGCTATATATAGATTGTACATACACCACCATTGACCAGTGAAAGGACACAGCTCAGATTGTGGCCCTTCCGTCTGGGTCTTTCTTTTATTTCTGATGAGTTATTTTACACAAACTCGAGGAACTAGAATTTGATGTTTCTTGTGGGCCTGCATACAGTAGGACAGGAACTATACTTTCCAGGAATCATTCGATGTATTCATAAAGATTGATTATGTGACAGACCCCACCCAATCCCATCCCAACCTCTGCCTCTCCTCCCCCAGAGCAACAGCAGCACAGACACTAATCTCCTCTACACCAGCCCTGACCTGCAGATAGTGCAAAAACATAAAAATACAATGTAAGCTTATCGTATATTTACGATAAGCTTACATGGCACACGCTAAATAACACCCATATTAGCAACCAGGTTATGGAAGATTCAGGTAGCAAATAGTTTTAGCAAATAAATATAAAATCACTTTTATCTGAATTCACATAGCCTTATGGAATTTCCCTGACAAATGAAATGAAGTGGTAATATTAGTCTTTTTAATGAAGGATTATTTGAGTTGTGGCGATCAGCAACTGAAGTTCATACTCCCATAACTGTGTATTTACTATCACATTGTGCTATGTAAGCAGATATAACCCAACATATGGGCTATGTGGGCCAGAGAGCTTTAGACTAGGAGTAAATAGGTGTCCTCGTCTTCCTCAGTGTCAGATGTGAGCTCAGAATTAAAGTCCTTCTCATATGGCAGCAATCTCACAAACATGCATTTAGCTTTATTTACTTCCCTGAGAGCATCCTTCATCTGTTGGTGATTTCACCACAGAAATCAAACTCTACAGTGTTTGGTTATATTGAAAATGTGCGTCGATTTTGGCTCTCAATGGCACACTTTTGGAGTGCACTGTCCTGCGCACAGGGGCCACTTCTAAACCTTTTATAACCTCAAAGAATACATTGTGTGCACTGTGAAGAGATTTTTCTTCCAGCGAAATAAAAGCTTCTGCCACTGGTCTTAAAGGGTTTCACAAGAGTTAATGAGAAGCTGTCTTGCTGCTACTTGGACGCGGCCATGTCGCCTCCATTCCTGCACAGAGCCCATGGTGACCACACGTCTCCCTTCAGCTCGCTGCTCCCCCACTGCCTACTCTATAGTCTCACAGACAACAAAACAATACTGCAGCCACAACACTCCACTCCGCTTTCTCCATATTTGGTTTACACAGAAAACCAGACACCTATAACATGTGAATACATTTCTCCCTTTAATAATTACTTTATCTGGCCTACTATGAGTGGGAATATTGCTGTTGGGAAATACAGACCATAAAAGCTTTATTTCCCCAAGTAAAGAAATAAATACCAAAAAGGGAAGTCAAGAACAATTGCTTAGTGATGGACACTTGCATCCCCCACTAGCAGCATGCCAGGTTTGGCACAACTACAGCAAGAACCCAGTTTACAGAGAGAGTACAATACTGGCTTTGTCTCTCAACTCACACAGACAACTCTCTAAGGTCTTGTACAAGTGATGAAATCTGTCACAGAATGGGAGAAATGGAAACCTGTCACTCCGTACAACCTTATATCTATCTCTCATTCTGCCAAATATGTAGTTGGATCCAAGCTTTGGTTTGCAACTAAATCAATAATTAAGAATATTTAAGATTATTCTGGCTGTAGTCACTTCTTTAATGCTGCAGATTGTGTAAAAGTACTAGAAAGATTTCCAACATTGTGACCTTGAGACCAGAGGCTGAAACACGCCGCTGCAGTTAACTATTGACAGGAGGGGCCATGTGACTAGAGTATGAATGGAGGGAAGCTATCTGTTGCACAAGTCACACTCACTGTATGCATGTATGGACATGGGTGTGTGTGTGTGTGTGTAGTAAAGGTGGGGGAAATGCTTGCAAGCAAAAAAACAACACGTAACTGAAATATGTATCTTTTTTTTTTAATGACTAGAAAGAAAACTGAACTAAACTTTGAACTGACTTACACGCCTGCTTGTAAATCATCATCCGCAGAGTTCCTCAAACTGACGTTGCTCTAATACTCCAGTAACTATATTATTGTAAACTGTAAACAGTGCAGCAGCGGATATACCCCTGTAGAATAGCCACATGACGCACTATAGAGCCGTTTGGTGAGAGGATGTCAATGCAAGATGAGGAACTAATCTAACTAAACACCATCCCATGCTAGTGTCTTTTGTAAACAGCTTGACACTGGGATATGGCAGGTCATCAAGTTTGATGTGACCCAGTATTGCATGGATGACCCCTAGATGAGAAATGCAGGTTAAACCAGAAGTTCTTAACATCAGCTGTGAACCATGGGAGGATGTACCTTGTTCATCTCTTCCACCAGCCACTCTCCCAACATGGGGAAAGAGTTACAGTTCACTTCAAGTGTTTTTTTAAAAGTTGGCCTTCAGCAGCCCAGAACTGGAAGCTAGGACAAGTGTGGGGTGAGGAGAGTGAGGCTTAATTATTGGCTGGACAAGATAGTAAGGTGCAGTCCCTTATGGCTTATGGTTAGACAAGAGCTAGTGAGGAGGGGCCACAGACACCTGCCCTAGAGGAGGAGGCGTCTGCCTTTCAGTCGATACTCCACCGAAATCTTTGTGTCAGAATGTGTGTCACAGCAGTTGATTTGCAACCACTGCATTTACCTCACATATTCGCTTTGAGATTTATTTATTTTTTTAATTACAGTAATAAATTCACAGGTTCAATATGTGGAGGACAAATTTCACATGCAGTTCAAACATAATCACCACTGCCACTAATTACTTTCCTAGTCACGATGAGAGCAGGACTTAAATAATGATTGGACTCTTTTATTAGTAGGTGTAATTTAAGCTCTCTGTTATACAGCTAATTGAGCATTGACCTAAAAAATGTGACGTGTATCGGATCCTGTTTGTCCAAAACCACATCGTAACGCATGCTCCTGTGCAAAGTACAGGTGGGAAAAAATAAATAAAGGGGGCATATCACTGTAAATGTTTTTAAACTTTACATAGCTTGGGATGCTGTAAATTAATTAAGAGTACACAACACTTTGTTTAAAGTGTCCGACAGGATTGGGGACACCCAGACACTTCTGGAGGACCCACGGGCATCCACTGATACCTCTTTGGAAACTGTGGTAAAGTAACTTGACTCTACCTGAGCAGACCGTTCATTACTGTAACACTGGCAGCAGATGAAGGATGAGAGGCTGACACACTAGTAATTGTCACACACACACAAGGGTCAGTTGTTAGCAGGTACATCCGTTGCTGAGGTGTCATCAAACTGACTGCTGGTCTGCCTCTGCCGGCCCTGACCTCTGACCTCAATGGAGAAGGCCAGCAAAAAGAAAGTGAAGTTTACAGCAAGGATGAATATTAATAGAGATTACAACAGATTATGGGTGAGGTGGGATACGTAGAGTGATGCTGGTTTAGGAGCATCACATTTGCCAAATTTGGTGGGTGGTACTATGAGCCATCAAATACTGTCTCAGTGTGGAGCAGAAGACCTGGGGACCATAATACCCCTGTAGTGTTCATATGGGAGCTTGGGAAGAAAAGCTAGTCGGGATTTAACTACAGTTTACACCTACTAATGCTGCCACTGTTCCTACATCTATTTTGGATTTAATATTAAAATATGTTATTCTTGTAATACTATTAGGATTAATGGAGGTACCTTTACTACTATATAAAGATAGTTACCTGTTACCTGTCAATGTACACAAACACAGCTGAAGCGGCTGCGTTACAGTTCACAGAGTCCATACAGCTTTAACATTGAGGCTAAAGCTTTCTAGCTGAAGTTGTAAAGCTAATGTTAGCTAGCAGTTAACGTTAGTTAGCTACTTTGTTGTTGCTCTAGAGCTAGCTTCTCCCGAGACTTCTGTCACAGCTGTTATTGACATTACATAGAATTGCCCACCTCTATTTTTTCGACACTCCTGGCACAGCCGACAACCCTCATGCCTTGCTGGACCAGTGCCCGGGCTACAGCCGCTCCAATGCCCACCGAGGCTCCGGTCACCAGGGCCACTCTGCCTTTCCACCGCTCCATCTCCCCCGTACTGTCTACACCGGTACTGTACACGAAACAACAGCTCCTGAGCCGTACCTCTGTCTGCTTACTTCAAGCTGTCACAGTCCCGGCTATTAGCACTGTGTACGATATGTTCAAATAGAGGGATGCAGCAGCCTCCTGTCTCAATCTGTGCAGCATCCAGGACAGCGGCGGGCAGTGTGCCTAAACCCGGATCCATGCGCTCCTCTGGATGAAATATGAAGAGCTCTGGCGTGTGTAAATGTTTGGTTCACATCACCTCCCACTTTCTTTTTGAGCCCTGGGGCCTGGAGTGCTGTCAGTGTGTGGTTATCTACCGCCGCCTACTGGAGGAAACGAAAACAACACGAGTGCTTTACATGTTGCCTTCAGGTGCTCCCCGTAATAAGAAGCTTTAGTTGGGTGAGTGAGTGAACTAATTTAGCTAGTCGTCGAGTTATTTTTAGAAATAAGGCCTTACTGAGATATTCGGTACCCCAGTGTGCTACAATACAATTGTCAGAACAGAAAACAAAGGATTAAAGCACCAACATACTCTTATTTTCTACATTTACACATATTATAAAGTCATGACATTTTAAGTATATCATAGATTTCACTGTATCAAAAACTTTAGGAATGTCAAAGTTTAATTGAACACCTTCCAGGTTGGTTAATTAGTTTGAGAACAGTCACATTTCTGGTTGAAATGAAGGTATGAATATCTTCACACACTTACGTAGCTGCAGGCACTGTGGAGAGCAAATTTGTTCCACCATTTACTTACAGTGAATTACACAAAGGATTATACAGATATACCTCTGGTACCTGATTAGTAGCCTTTTTGGTTTAATTAATATCACATTACTGACATTGGAGGTTTTCTCTAAATGCCCTGTTTCCTTTGCAAGGACTAAAACTAGTCCCAGACTGTGTAAAACAGAGATATTAACTCAGACTATGCTAACATTATCTGAATAGAACTGAACAATCTAAACTGACCTAACAAACTCAACACATATGATGGCTGATCAGACCATCTGAAACAAAGGGGAAACAATGATCAATCTGCTTGTTTCAATTTAAAGAGTTAAAATTGGATTAATCTCAAAAGATAAGAATACCTAATTTCTTTATAAATATCTCAAATTTGACAAAAAATCTAGATTTTTGCAATGTTTACCTCCCTTTATTGCAACTAAAAATGTTATGATATTCTATATATTTAAATGTTCTTACTAGCATGGAAACAAGTGTTTTTTGGTTTAACCAATAGGAAATGAGCTTGTTATGCAATCAAAGATAGATCAGCATTTTTATACAGTCCCCAATATAGGACATTTAATTCCAAAACTTAATTACACCTAAAATATACCAGGGATTAAGTAGAATGCTGATTTAACAATATTAATATATTCTTAAAGGGTTGTATGAGGGACTGAGGAGTCACAGGTGGAGGTTTCAAAATTACCCAAGAATGAAACAAATTTGCAATAAACGTCTGGTCCTATACAGTTCTAACCTGGTCTGGTAAACTGGTATTTATTTATCTATATTTATCTATCGTCTGAGATCAAACTCCCATAAAGTCAAGAAAAAAAACCAACAAATGTATAATGCATATTAATAAATATTCTTTATTTAGTAAATTTTGCACATTGCGCTCTTAACATCACACCCAGATCCTTATTACAAATGGATGTTTATTCTCTGTAAAATCTTTATATTTAGAATTTCTGTACACATTTAATGGTACAACCTTTACCACTACATTGAAGTGTCACCAAAGAGAAACAAAATAGAAACATAAAAATAGAAAAAGAATACATAAAATAAGACTCCTAAAATGTATCCCTAATATCACAGCTTGCAAAGCTTTGTTTACTGATTCCACTGTGCTCTTACCCAATGACCCTACAGAAGATCAACAACAAATAGCTAGGCTTGGTCAAAGAGGACAATTACAAGTGAGAAAGCGGCCAAGAAATGAGATGGAAAGGTGTGTTGGTGTACAAGTGCAAAAGAGAGATTGTGAGAGAGAGAGAGAGAGAGAGAGAGAGAGAGAGAGAGAGAGAGAGAGAGAGAGAGAGAGAGAGAGAGCGCAACAGAAAGTAAGAATCACGTTTACTTTAAAGGAGAAATGACTTAACAAGACACCAAATGTACTTCAGAATTATACTTTCTAAAGATGTTGCAGAAGTGGTCACGAGTGTTTTTCCCAGGGGAAGATGTTATTAGTGCAGTTAGTTGACACTGGTGGTGGCAAACCACTTTCCACAGACTGGCTTACTCCGCTCGGTGGCGCGGCAGTAGTTGGTGAATTTTTCTTTCAGGAGCTGTCGGTACTGGTGGCGGTTGTTGTAGAAGGACTGGTTTCTTTCTAAAAAAGCCTGGATTTCATCCTGTGTCAGACAATTCTCCTCATCTGAAGCCACTTCTGAATCATCCTGAATTAAGAACACAAGAGGTTACATAAGAGCCAGAATCAAACAAAAAATACAAGCTCTTTATTTTCTTTTAAAGCATAAACTATAGAGCTTTCATACAGCAGACAATTAGACTTGAGGTGTGCCAGTTCCGGGGTCCTGCCACTCTGCATATTGGCACTAGCATGGCTTACAATCATGGCTAAACAGAGCTAACAGACTTGTTCATAACAAGCCTGCTGTGAGAAATGTCTTTTTTTGGGGGTGGGGGGGGGGGGGGGCTTTTATTGCCTTTATGATAGTGACAGCCAAAGATAAACAGGAAAGGGGGGCAGAGAGAGAGGGGATGACACGCAGCAAGGACTCAGCCTCGGTATATGGGTCGCCAGCTCCACCCACGGCGCTAACCGGGCGCCCCTTTTTTTCCCAAGAATAAACTCACTTACCAGAAGTTCCATAAGACTGATGTTTGCCTCTGGAGTGCTCGCGTGAAGGCTGAGGTTCTTTTGATGTACTGTCCATGGTAACCTTAGTGCAATGCTGGCAAATGTATCGCCACATAAAGAGGAGAAGATTTCTTTGGTTCGGCAGGTGTGCGATGATGGTGGACTGTGGCCTGCTGGGTTCCCGTCTGGCATACAACCTTCACCCTTTTGTCCCTGCAGAAATGTGCATACTTTACATTTGATACACAGCCTTAAATATTCTCCATACAGCATGTGAATTCTACACGTTGTCCTCTCACCTGATTGTTGCATAAACCCTTGCCCTTCCTTTTCTTCTTTTTACTCTTGCATTGAGCATTTTCCTCAGTGTGTGGCCAGCAGTCCACACAACTGTCTGTTCCATCCTCCTCCTTGTCTTCGGCACAGTGATGAGCATTTGTGTCATCTCCTGCAGAGGGTAAACAAAAGCAGAAAAGACTAAGAATACAACAGTGCATGTCTAAAAGACCCTGAAATGGTTCCTGTTGTAAGTCCTCTGCATCTTAGAGCGGCTCAAACCAGACCTGCTTCATCATGGTTGCATATTCCCTCAGAGCAGGCAACATCAGAGCCTTCTCGAGATCCTGTCTCACTGCCCTCGATACTTGAGGAGTAGCCACAGTCACTACCGTTGCTGTGGGGGGACAAATCTGGAGAAACACATGGAAAAAAGCAATTTTTGTCATTATCTGTCTCTACCATAGTCTTGTCTTGTAACCTCCACAGACACACAGGTTTTATGGCTTGTGATGTAGTTTGCCTTGAAGTCCAGCAGAGGACACTAAAATTCACTATCAGTTTGACCTACTCCGTGCCCTATTAACCTTTCAATAAGCTAAGCTAATAAATAAAAACGGAGGACACAGGCAAAGCCATGCTGATCGGATAATCACCAACACTGAAGCGTGAGGCACAGTGTGTGGAAGTATTTTGGTTTCTACATCATACATAGCAAACACATATAGTAAGAGCCCACGTCTGTGTGCATTTTTACCCTGCTTGGCGTCATCTGGGCAGCTACAGGAACTGCTACCACTGGCGGCGACACTCTCATCGCATCTTGGCTCCTCCTCCTCCTCCTCCTCATCGTGGCTACCACAGACCTTGCAGGTGCCCTCCGCAGAGTCGAGAGAACCCTGCAACACACCAAATGGACGTAAATAAAGGCAAACAGATGTGGAGCTGCAGGTGAACACAGAGGTATTAAATAAAGCACAAGGGGATCTTCATGCCCCAGACCCTCCATGTTGGTGGAGGATTACCTCATCCAGATTTTTGTCCTTGTCCTCCACCTCCTGTTCAGATATGTCAAAGCCACACTTGTTTTTGCGTCGATTTTTTCGCTTTTGCCTCTTTTTCTCCTGTTTCAGCTCTTTGGCCCTCTCCTCCTCAGACAGCTCCTCGACAAACTGCTCTAGCCGACTGATCCCCTGCATCTTCTCCACCTCCATCTAGGGGCGTGGTAATAGATGCATTATCACACAGTCATAATGCATTTATCAATTGATTAATCAGTTTGAAATGATACTGTACACACACTGGTTTGCGTACCTCAAAACTTTTACGTAGTGCATCAATTCCCAAATGAAACAATATCTGCCAGGTCTGCTCCTCTGCTCGTAGTTTCTGCCAGATCCTGTGCAGCCGCTCATAGAGATGAATACCCAGACAAGTCAGGACTTCTTCTTGTGCAATGTCAATGGTCTTGGCATGTCTCTCTCTGCGTCTGAATGTGTTAAAAGGAACATGGCATGATAGAAAATGACTCCGAGTTCATCAATGGTGAAAGGGAAAGTAGCATTCACTGTCAAAAACCTCTTACTCATAGCCTCCTGCAAACTCAGGTTCTGCCCGGCCAAGGAGGTGAGCGATGAAGTCAGTCTCACAGCACACATGGATGTGGCGTTCGTGGGGGCAACAGCACAGTCCCTCATACAGGGCAGCACAATACCCCTTCTCTTTACTGCAGTCCAACTCCCCCACCAGGATGTTGTATGCCCTCAGCACTTTGTTCTTACAGTCAGTGCAAAACCTGCAGACAACAGTTAAATCAGTTGTTTTTAAACCTCCAACACAACGTTTACGAGAGAGGGGAAAAAGCATATTAGGAATGATGGCTGTGGTAGTCACACATTACCTGTGTTTACGCAAGTATGTCTCCAGCGTCTCTAAGAGACAAGCACTATCAATGAGGACCACCTCATCCCTGCACTCCTGAGACATCAGCTCCCACACATCCATCCAGCTTCCCCTGTAAGCAAAACAGACAACTATTATAGCCATGTAATCACAATACAGTTACCATCTCTTAAACCTGCCTTACTGGGGTTTTTTTTTTGGCCACTTGAGGTTAGCAGAAATAAGCTGTACACAACACTGACATACCCTTTGAGCCTATATGGTTAACTTCTTAGCAAACATTTCCTATTAACACCACCAGCATATGGAGCAACATCAGCATTCATTAGGAATCGTGTTTCTGGCCACCGGCCAATTTCAGTCTAATATTCACTCTTTTTTCTGCTCTGGTGTTAGTCTCCACCAAGCCCTGAGGGAAATATCTGGCTCATTAACTGCTAAATGCTCCAATGCCAGCATGTCTGACTGAGGCTGTTTGATATGAACCATTCCCAATGTCCACACTGTGGCTTAAAGCTTGCCAGTGATGCTATACGTTCCAAAGAACTGCATGAGGATTTCTAACAGAAAGAAGTATCCAAATATTTCAGCAGAAGTGGCAAGAGAAGGATATGTGGTAATGCCTTGGTTCAAATGACAGTATAATTATCAGTTTATGAAGGATTAACAGCACTTGATCTGTTTTGGTACCCAAACTTGAATACAAACTAATGCATCATCTACTGAAAGATCTTTAGTATTTACTGAAACAGAGTTTACAGTTTACACAGAGCCAGAGGTATTATAGTCTATATATCTCAGATCTACAAAATTCCCCACATGAAATAATTCTTGTTAAAAAAAAACAAAACCGCAGTCGAAAGCCGTACACATCAAAAACCTTAAATGACTACACTGAGACAGCTCTGTAAAAAGACTCAAACAGCCCACGTTGGTTTTGTCAGTCATAAATGATTACTGATTTTCCAAATTCAAGCTTACAATATGTTTGTATATATTGTCAATTATCCAGGGGAAAAAAGGAACCAAACATCAAATGGTACACAGTGATGACTACCCTAAAGCAGAGACCTTCTGGAGAAAAAGCATAACTCAGTCTTTTCTGCATGAAGGGGGACACAACTGTCCAAAGGGAAAGAAGATGCCACGTATATGTGATTCTTAAAACGGACAGTACAAACACTAACATCCTCAATCTTATTTAGGGAAACGATCGATACAACAGTTTAATGAGGAGAACAGATGAAAATAGTCATATTACTCACCCTAAAGGTTTAGGCTTGTGTGTGTCCAAGGAGTGTAACTGGCAGCGTTTGTTCTTTTTACTTTTAGGAATGGCATCGATCATGTCATTCAACTTTGACCTGTAAAATAAAAACAATGTATTAAAAAAAAACGTTTCAACTCTTAATAAAATATAATAGTGCACACTGTCCATTTGCTAGATCTGACACTAAAAAGAAAAACAAAATGACACTGTGTGTTGGTAAGATAAGTAAGAGTAGGTGCATAGTTTGCAGTTAATTTAACCTCTTGTCACATCCATGTCTTAAAGGATTTTTAAAAAGTCAGTACAGATGGACACTACTAAAGAGGACAATGGTGGGTGTACTACTGAGTAGTAGAGAGCAGTATTTTAGCCTGATGTGGCATTATCATTATAAAGTGTTCCAACACATCCAGAGATCATGTTAGTGTCACAGACTAAAATGTTGTCTCTCTCTGTTTTTTAATTACCAAAAGCACTTGTTCATATTTAATGAAATGGCTGCTCTCTCTTGATACATGGTATGATTGATTTGGCAGTAAAAATGAAAGACACACATTTCTCTGTGTCTTACCCATGGACGTAGAAGAGGGTGTAGAGCTTCTTCACGTCCGCTAAACAGGCTTTGGTGACGGAGAGCATGCCTTTGGGTTTCACTGTGAGTGGCTCCAGGGCCGGGTTCCCTGATTCCACTAAATGTGAGAAGAGGCGCTCCACACTCCGTCTGCAGCCGACGCATGGCACCAGCTGAGATAATGCACTGTACACCTCCCTGGATGTCACCATCAGGGCGATATTTAAGTCCTGCTGCTTCAACTTGGAGTGATACTAAAGGCCAAGGAATCATACGTCTGTTACTACTTGGTTGACACGTCACATGAAGATAAACTACACAATTTTTGGCTCAGTTTTGTGTTGTGTTAGGCAAAGATAAAAATGCATGGTCCACAGTGCAACATTAAAACTACTCACCTCAGAAAATTGTTTCCAATGAGACATGTTTATTTCGTGGCTGTCAACATCCATGACACTATCGGAGAATTCCATCACCATCTGGTAACGAGATACAACATACAACAGTTGCAATTGTCACTCGGCATAACCATTTCTCCTGTCACTGCTAACTTTATTAATGTGTCACTTTTTAGGCGTATGGTATCACATGATTAGGTTCAAGATCTTTTCGGTTGTTAAAGTTTATACCACTGCCACTAAAAATTATTGACACCGACTGGCTGGCAGGTGTCCATTATTTTTATGAAACATACACTATAAACAGACACCTCTAACTCGGGTTTTATCATTCTAAATGAATATACCAGTTTTAGCATAACTGTATGTCGCTATAGCAACAGTGATGATAAGGCAGATGATAAGGCTGATTTTTAGTTAAAGGCTTCGGTGCCTTTGCTTAGCTAGAGAGCCGTGAGCTCATGTACACAGCAGTTATTATATAAGTGGGAAAATAACCTCTGAGGTGTAAGACTGTAATATGTAATGTAATAATAAAACACATAATTTTCCATCATTATCAATATTGCATCTATATCTCCACAATATGTTGAAGTCAAACCTCACACTCCTAAAGAGCCACAGAAATGTGCTTATGTGTGTAAACCTTAAGCTTTCTTACCTGGATGTCTAACAGGTTGGCAAAACTAAATGTCTGACCCTCAACCAGGCTCTGGACATGAAATCAGTCAGAGAGCTGATGTGGAGTGCTAACACATGACCCAAAGAGGCTTATGGTTGAGTTAGCCACTTAGCACCTGTGATCTTCATAGACATTCTTCTCGTGGTCATGTATATAAAGAAAACGTATTTACCGTGAGGGTATCATCGATATACAGGGGGATCTGTCTAGCGAGGAACGGGTAGTCCTCTTCCCCTTCCCTGCAAACGGCTACCAGACGTGCCATGACTTCTTCCAGCTCGCCTGCAGGTGACACACCAGAGACCGACTGACCACATTGGACATCAGCACAGGCTACACCGAGCTAATGCTAATCTACTGCAGGTCATTGCGGGCTAGCTACAACATCACCTTGTCACTGAGATAAAAGCTATCGTACAGCTCGTAGAGTATTTGACACTGAAACACTACACGAGATACCGACTGCTTACTGACGTTGACGTTGACGACATATGATTGAACGTCACTCACACAGGTTCGTCTTGACCCAGATTTAACCAGCTCAGTTAGCAGGACATCCTGGGAGGGGAAATGTGTCTGATGTTTGACTTTGTAGAATCTGTTTAAAGCTAGTGTAGGCTGTTGTTTGCTAAACTTGTTGACGTGATGAAGACAGGTTTAATCACGCTAACGTCAAACTGATAGTCAGGAGAGAGCAGTAACCTGCGGCTAGCCAGTTAACGTTAGCCTGCTAGCTAACTTCATCTGCCAGTACGAATCTGGAAATTGAGGAAGCCGGTCGGTGTACTCTCATACGACTTATACCCACGGAAGTTTACAATGCGTTAACAAATAATACACATGTTGCAGCCTCGGCGTCGTGTGTTTACGCCCTGTCGATGCCTGCTAACTCGGCTAACTCACTGGTTACCGTCGCTGTCTCATAAAGCTAACGTTAGCAATCTCGAACACGGCTAATAAGTTGAGCTGGCTACTTAGCGACTGTCACTGTAACAGCGTCTCTCAGCAACGTTCACTGACCGACAACAGTCTCTCACCTCGACGACACTAAAGCACATCGAGATAAACACAGTGGGCTTTTACTTACCCGCTTCTGAAGTTCCCCTTTAAAAAAATAAACAAGTGCGACAGTGAGTCTGCTACGGTGGCGGAATCTTCATTACTGATTTGACCTTTGCCCTCTGCACGTAGTAGCTGACGTAGTAACGCGTGTGACCTCCAGGGGGCGCAGTGTATCACATGGTTTATTCTGAGAAGGAGAAAATGTCCATTCACACACACGATCCTGTTTGTTTGAAGAGAATTAAGTGAGCCGTACGGATTTCTTATTTTCTTTTATTTTCATCACTTTTATTTACATATGTTGCTGTAATATATTTGAATCCATGCACCTGGTTGAGGGTTTGGTTGCGCTGCACTGTAGTAACAAACAAGAAGGAAAATACAGCAGATGTGTACAGATGAACAGAAGAGTAAAAGCATTATAGTTCACATTAAAGGCAACATTCAGTTGCTGCATAATTTAAAAGGCCAGTTTCCCTTTTATGAAAAACTTTTTTTTTTCTCAATTTTCTGCTAACCAAATAAAAATCCCAGTAAATCAATGTAATGTAACAACGTATAAACATATCATGTACAATGGTATCTTCAGCAGTACAGATCATATCTTCTTATAACATCAACTCTTTCCAGTGTTTTTAATTTCCCCAAATTTCAATGTCACTCCAGCCCAACTAAAGTCTTCAAAATACACAAATGTAATCTTACCAGAATTTTACTGTAATATCACACAGATGTAAAACATATATCACCAAGGAATTCATGAACATGTATGACAACAAAACACACACTGCAGATAAACTGCTACAACTAAGTGTGTCCACTATGGAGTTGGTCAATCCTGTCATCAAATTTGCAAGCAAGAAGAATAACAACTGATTCCTGCTGACAGCTTGAACGAGGCAGCGTCGTTCTATTTCACCCTCACTTTTGTCCGAGACTGAGTCTGATTGTTTTTTACACCAATTCCAGGATGAGGGTACAAAGTGACAGCCTGATGTCCTTTTGCAAAACAGTAAAGCCATATCAGCTACACCAAGGCAGGTCATAAAGAACAAAGACTGAGCAACACTCCAGAGGCAGAAAGGTAAATTAGCTAAGCGGCGAGACACTGGCTCCACAAGTGTCTGACATGTGTACAAAGCAGTGTACAGGACAGAACTTCCCAACAAGAGGTTAAAAAGTACTTTGAGCCACTGTCTAACCTGGGATCTAGGCTGCATCAGATAGAGTCCCACCTGAACTCCTGCCATGTAAATGGCTACGTAACCCACCACAGAGAATATTCCCTCCTTGTTAGCATGCAGAAAGTCCTTTTCTCTGTCATTGTTGTGGATAAGGAAGGCCTTCAGCCCCGATTTCTCCAGAGTGAACTGATACAATCCACTGATCAGAAGGGCAACTACCCACGACTGACTGACTGGTAAAACAGCCAAAACCATAGAAGCCACAACTCTGACGATGGCTAGTGTGAAGAAGAAATTCCAGTGGACGCCATATTCTGTCATATGCTCATGGTAGCCGGTCATTTTGACGCTCACCAGCCTTGCCATACCAAGAACAACGAGGGGCCAGACAGACAGGAGCTGCTTTGTAATGTAAGTCACCCTGGATCCTGACATGTTCTTCCTCCGGGCCTCTGGACAGACGAGGGCATTTGCAAAGACATACGCTCCAACCCCAAAGTCCATCACCCCTGTCCCATAGGTTTCTGTTTTAGCATATCGCCTTGGGAAGACACTAAAGTCTACGGCAAGAATGCTGATGGCTGTTTTCACATTTACAAACACTCGGAAGACAGTCACAAAGGGAACCTGGTTGAATTTAACGTGACTCTGAAGGAAGGTGCTGACAGTGTCCCGTGGGTGCCGAGCAGGAGGATGGCTGTTGGTTCGGTAGATATAGCAAAACACACAGGCCGAAACAAAAGTCAGGCCCATGATGACCTGGTGGAGAACGCCGCTCAGAACGGTGCATGACAGGACGAGGGGAAGGACAAGCAGAGAGAAGTCCAGAAGCAGGTGACAGATCAGTGGAAGTGGCACTGGCAGAGTCCCTTTGGCCTGGTGGTAGAGGATCAGAATCAGTCCTCTGTTGATGAGGCATAGTGGGGTGAGAAATGAGCCCAGCGCAACCTCCTGCAGACTGGTCCCATTGAGATTACTCACAAACGCCTCCTTCAGCTCCCTCTGAGACATGGCCTGCAAACATTAAAACTCATTGTTTACTACATGAGAGAATCATGACTGTATTTAGAGACACATAAATATGAATATGCTCAACAGACACTGGACATTTAGGATACTGTCAGCAGCCACGGTGACTTTACAGGGATATGGGTACTCTTTTTGATTTAGAGTTATAAAAAGGTGATAAATACTTTAACTCTTGACATACTTATTTTCAGCCACAGCAGTACTTGTTTGTTGGCAGTGGCTTATCTGTTCAAAATAACATTATAAACTGCCCTTCGTGATGAATTGTCACTTTCCCAGAAATTAGCCTAACACATTATTTCACTAGCACTCACCACGAGCGAGGTCATCTAACGTTAGTTCCCTAGTTCACACTACGACATTTAATAACTTAGTTTTGTGTCTAGTTATCAGTACTTACCACGGGCTGGAAATGCAGGTTCGCAGAAATACCTGTTCTACAGTATATTTATTTACAGTTCCTGGAGGTCTCAACCATGATGCTACATCTACCTGAGAGCTGCTGCGGCGCTTCCGTGTTCGGTCCCATGCTGCATTCACAACAGCTCGGATTTCTGGGAACTCCTAACCTAACTGGGACTTGAGTTTCTAGCATGTTCAATAAAATATTCTGAAAAATAGTATTAGTTCTAAACTTAGTATAAACTAACCATGAATATGACGGTCAAACAGCTCCGATTTAGTATCTATTTCAGACAAGTAATACATGCAAGATGACAATTAATGTTCTCGACTTTTAGGAAAATTTGATATCATTTGATAAATATGAAGTCCTCATTTTAAGTCCAGTTAACTAGCATTAAAAAACTCGTCCTTAACCTATAAGGTTCCTAAGTACTAATAATTTCAGGGGAACAGCTGGGTCCATGAAGCGTCAGGGAGAGGGCGGGAATAGTGTGCGGTTCAGGAGTTTGGGAGGCAGTCGGACAGACAGCGGGCACGGGAAGTTGTCCTTGAGGAATTTCTTACAGCAATGGAAAATATAGAGGTTCAGGACTGTAGAGTAGAATAACCACAACCCAGCTCAAGTAGGATTTAGGAAGTGCTCACAAAAGTGTTCGGGGATAGTTTTTAGACTCGTTTCTATCGGTGAAATCAATGAGTTCTGCGGACACCCGACGTAACGTTGGAGCAAGATTCAGAAATGGAGGGGGGACGGTAAGTTAGGACACACAGGGGAACACCCGTCCACAATTCAACTGGTGGTTCAGACGTTTCCCTTTTAGGTTTATAAAATGTAAAAGTTAATGACGAGTTTACCTTGACCTGAGGTAAGTTTATCGATCTGTAAGTTACCGGTTCTCAGTTTTGATTGGTTGGTTTGTATTGTAACGTTTGTGAATAACGCCACCGTAATCCAACGTTTAATGCGCCAGATGAAAACAATGCGTGGAGTAAATGACGACAAACATAGTAAAATATCGGCATATATAGTGTTTCTACCTTGCTTGAGAAAAGGTAACAATAACTCACTGAGCAACGTGACTGAAGACTGTCAAACTGTCCTGGGCCACTTCTAAATGTGCTCGAAGTCGTCGTTATTGTAGTGATTTACAGCATATAGACATGGTTTACACAGACACACACACTGCTGTAATGTTTTGTGTCTGTATCGTAGGCTTTATATTGTGTAACAACATATAACAACATTCACTAAATCGCCAGGTTTATGAATGGAGTTTGGTTGGACTACAGCAGAAAAGGACGAGGTGACAGACAGGTGCCACAGAACTGAAGAAATCACCTCGACCATTATCTAGCTGTATATGCTTTTTGCACCTACAGTACTATAAAATCATAATAGAAAACACTGCTATAACTGAAGTCTGTTTATTGTAGTGTAGTCATGTCATTAAGACTATTTACATGGTTTAAAATAGCCTTACAGAATGATAAGATGAAGGCTACCTGCCATTGGATTAATGCTGTCAGCACAGATTTAGTACCTCAGACTGATGACAGTCCAGGCCACGTGATATTGACAGGATAAAGCAGACTTGTATTTGTGAGTCTGAAGTGATTGTGGCTGAATGAATTACATACAGTTTGAGTATTGTGGTGCTCCTGTACAAATACATGGAGCAACTGGCCATGTAAGACTGTGGTCTGTTTAAGGCTTCTAAGATAAACTGTGGTGTCAGTGAAAATAGCATCTGAGGTGAGAATTAATACTTGATTTGGTAAATGTTTGAGAGCTTTCTCAAAGGCAAGAAAATGTTGTAGGTGCTTCAGAGCTCAGGGAAGTTTGACAGATTGTATGGACTCTCTGAATGTGACATTTTGATGCATAAAATAAGAACCTGTATGCTGTATTTTCATGAGTCTGGAGCTAGTACTTGTCTCCTCATTTTGACCTTTGTCTTGTATCTAAACTCGCTGAAAATTGGCACGATCAGACTTGATGTTGTGATGACATCAGTGGTTTGGGAACGGCTGGTTTCTGGCTCTGGGAAAGCTGTGTATACGTGTAATTGTGAGAATTACTGATACAATATGCATAAAAACATAAGCCCCCTCTAACACTTTTCTATCCACAATGCATTCCTCGTTTTTACTCTCCTTTCCACCCATTGGTGTTTACTTGACAGTTTACAGTTTAAACACAATATCCTTGCTGTGTGTGTTGTTTGCCTCACATTTTGCCTTTCACATAGGTGAAAGGATTCGTCCAGAGAGTCCATTCTCCTCACCCGTCCCTGAATGACTCACTGGAGGGAGAACTTCAGGACTTCCTCACTGATGAAGACCAACTTCACACTTATGACGACCTCACCAAAGTCAACCCAGTGACCCCAACAACAGGTAACAAACAGGACTGTAATGTCCCTGGGGCCTCTAGAGTCTCTAAATCACTGGATGAAAAAACATGATGTGTAATGAGGCTTGTTCTAGCTAAGTGGCACTTCAGTAAGTTCACATTTTGGATAGATTTGATCAACAAAGCACCCCTTCCACTTAGTATGATGGCATGAATCTTGAAAACACCACTGTTGAATGTCAGTGAGTGTTTGATATGTTGCATAAACTTTGTCTTTATTTACAAATACACAGCCGGTGTGACGCAATGTTTTCCAGCTCATGTCACCTTGGATCTCAGTATTTGCTGTGTATTATTTAACCACGTCAGGATAAAATCTGCAGGCATGATAAAATAAATGCAAGCATGAATGATTGCTGCGCTACCAAAATGCTGCAGTTCACACAGTGATAGGGAACTTGTGTCACCAAGGGCATGATTTTCTTTACTGGCAGAGGCATGCCTCCCAAAAACCAATGATTCTTGTATTTCTTACATTTTTACAGAAGCCGCTAACGGCCGTACTTGCATTTAATGCCGTTATCTCGAGATCACGAGTTAATTTAATATCTCGTGATCTTGAGATAATTACATAACACGTGTTCGTGAAAACAAAAGGCAGATTTCTCAAGAAAACAAGATAATTTATCACAAACGACTTTTGTTTTCTCGTAGTGTCTGCCTCATTTGATTTCAGTCTTCAAGATCACTGTATGACTGTGGGGAAGGACTGAACTGAAAAGAGTTGTTACCAGAATGTACATCTGACAGTTAATTTAAGTTATTACTTTCCTTGCAACATGATGCAGTACTGACAAAACATATCAGGAGAAGACTGAGATTTATTAAAGGATCAAAGACTCTTTTCGTGCAGTTTTACCTGGCGTATGAAGATAAATATTAACTGGCATGTTGCATGTCATTCCTCCATGTACTGGCCATTATATTGAACCACTGCTACATCTATAATACACCATCTATGGCACTCCTGATTAGGGATGTACAGATCCGGTATATCAGTGATGAAGGCATTTTTTAACTGATCGGTATCGACTATATTGAGCTTTATTGACCGATCTATTGCTGTCACACAGCTGTTTTTTCTCACAATGCTCTGCTCAGAGGACAGACAGCTGTAGAGAACCAATACAACCACATTCAAGTGCAACAAAAGCTCTGCATACAAAAAGCCAGGATAAGGCTGCACCAAAGCAACAAACACTGGAGAGAGAAACTCCCTACAGACAGCAACAAGACCAAAAAGATTACAGTTTTTTATAGTTTATTGTGTAAAAAGAATGATAAGTAAACATTAAGGAACAGCTTCAATGTGTGCATTTTTTTCTCAATGCAATGTAGAGCTATTTTAATGTTAAGTATATACATTGGATTGATTTTAATAACTTCATTGCACCTGAATGGAGTGTGTGCTGTGCACCTGTATTATCCAAAAAAACATTGGATCAGGACTAGGTATCGGTAGATACTCAATATTAAATGACTCGGATCGGATTGGGGGTTAAAAAAACTTGACCAGGACATCCCTACTCTGATCTCTGATGAACATTATAAGTAATAAGAGGAATGTTCTGTTTTTTCGTAATAACTAACTTGTGATCTCGATAATTGCTTTAAAAAAAAGGTTAGTAGCAACTAAGGCAGTTCTCAGCTCCTCTACAGTAGTAGAGTACACTAGTACAGTAGATAAATATTAAGCATAATACTTAATTGTGTCGATGTGCAACATTTATCATCAGTCATTTTTACTCATTTGCATTATGTAAGAAAACGAGTTTGTCATTGATACTCTGTAAAAGGTTTTAGTTTATATTTCAAGGTGGTTTTAGATTCAGCATGTGGGGAGAAAACATAACAGTACAGCTCATTAACAGCAGAGGTCAGGATAACTACATGGAATTGCTGTTGGATATTTTCTTTTAAAGACAAATATATCTTTACCATTGTAATGCTGCTGTCTTCTCTGGTGTTTTGTGTTCCTGCCTCTGTAAAATCTGTAAAATATTGCCTTGCCTGTTAATGTCTAATGATATTTAATGTTTTCCTCCGGTAGTGCTGAAATGCCTGCAGGCCAGGTACAGTGTGAAGGTGTTTTACACCCATGCTGGCTGCACATTAGTGGCTCTTAACCCCTTCCAGCCAATCCCAGACCTCTACTCCCTGGATGTGATGAAGGAGTATCACTGCGCTCCTCAGCCCAAGGTATAAAGTCACAGCTGCGTCTCACTGTAATTCCACTAACTGTAAGAGTTTGAGTTGGCTTGACTTTTTCAAAGAGCCGTTGCCAGATTAAAGTACTAATGCAGACCTTTAAAAATGACCCAACTGGTACCGCCAGTGTGTCAACAAGTCAACAACGATCAATATTTCATCAGTATATGTGATGTTTAGTTCTAAAGTGCATCAGCCGTGCTGCTTTGTGGTCACTTCAAACATAAATCCTCCAGTTCCTCATCTGCCTACTTTTGTACACAACAGCTTCAAAGCTTAAACCCTGGAACCTCTTGAAGGCACTGACAGCTCTGCCTGAATGACCAGCATCTTAAGAGGTCTGTATATTTTTGTCAACAGGAGTTCAAACCACATATCTTTATTGTGGCGGAAGAAGCATACAGGAATGTTCGGGGCCAGCTGGAGCCAGTGAACCAATCCTTGGTGGTCAGCGGTGAGAGCGGTGCAGGAAAGGTAAGCCAACACAAAGAATAAACATAACCAACAACATCATTCAGGGGCTCAGAGGTTCTTTTTTACAGTGCCACAGAGTTGACTGCACTTTCTGAAGTGTTTGTCTGTTATCACAGTTAAACCAACTGTGTTTGTTGGTCAAACCAAAAAAGTAATTTAAAGAAATAATTTCATAGTAATTTGTAATTCATTTATCTTTTCGTAGCCTTTTTATTAATTAGTTTGTTGAAATGTGAGGATTTTCTGCTTTGAATATTGGAGATCTTTGAGGTCAACAAGCGATTTTAAAATGTCACGTTGTCACTACGGGCTGGCTCATTCTGACATTTTTATATAATAAACATCTAATAATAAAAATAGTCTAGAGAGTGATCAGTAAAGAGAATAATCCACAGTGGCAGCCTTAAACATAGGTGATCTCTGTGAATTGGGTCCCATGATTAGCAGAAACGATCTTTAGTGGACCAGTGATTTGTTTCTTTATAGACATGGACATCTCGATGCCTGATGAAATACTACGCCACTGTGGCGGCCTCCTCCTCCGTGGTGAAGAGTCAGAACACGGTGGAGAGGATAGAAAGGAGGGTGCTGGACTCCAACCCCATCATGGAAGCTTTCGGTGAGACAAGTGATTGCTGGTGTCTCGTTAATGTGAAAATAACCATTGCACACAGTCACTCAGCCAACACTTTCCCTCCACGTAGGTAACGCCTGTACGCTACGGAACAACAACAGCAGTCGCTTTGGAAAGTACATCCAGCTCCAGCTAGACAGGTACTGAGCCTGCAGCACTTTATGTATGTACAGTAGTATAAGTTGCTGGTCACTTGTGTCTGTTCAACATGTTATTTTTACATGAAGGTGTCAGCTGTTAGTGGGGGCGTCGGTGCAGACATATTTGCTGGAGAAGACCAGGGTGGCCTGCCCACCGGATAATGAGAGGAACTTCCACATCTTTTACCAGGTGAGGTAACAGGGCTGCACCAAACCTTGTGTGCTCCTCTGGTGTTGTAGTTCAATATGAACACATTCACATGTAACTCAGATGTAAATACTGAGAGCATACTGTTTTTCAGATGATGAAAGGGGCCACAGATGAGCAGAGGAAAGAGTGGAAGATGCCACGTGGCCAACGTTTTACGTGGCTGCCAAAATCTGAAAAAACACTTGAGGGTTGGTCTTTATTTTTCATGTTTATTAAGGCATTTTGTTGTTTTTTATTATATATAGGTTTGTGCTTCTTATATGTAACTTCTCTGTTCATTTAATGTTTCAGAGGATTGTTTCCATGAGACTGTCGAGGCAATGGTTCATCTGGGCATTAATGCAGAAAGACAGAGGCAAATATTCAGGGTAAGGTGTTCATCATTGGTAACATTTTACTTTATCCCCGCTCTTTAGCATTTATAAACATTTAATAACTAGTTACGCTATAATCTTGTTATAAGTACATATACTGACATTTGTTTTTACATTTATCAACGTAAATGTTCTAGCTTCTCCTATAAAGACATACATGATATTATTATAACTGTTTTACTACATTGGCATTTATTATCATATCATATTATTTACAAATACCTTAATAATACATTATATCTGCTTACAACTGCATTATGATGTGTTATAAACTGTTTATTAAATGTGTATACACTGCTTGTAAATGCTAAATGCTAATCATTGTATTTTTTGGTGCATTGGATCTTTCTCTCTCTGCAAGCATGGAATTAAATGTCTCTGTTGTAATGTATTACAGATATTAGCAGGGATTCTGCAGTTGGGAAATGTGAATTTCTCCTCTTCAGCGGATGAATCACAACTTTGTAACCTAGATGAACAATCCAAAGGTATTGGATGTGATTATGTTTAAGATATTGAATCTTTCATCTTATCAATTCCTTCCAGTTACTGAGTGCTTTAAATGTCCATTGTTAGAAACACCAGTAATATGATGCTCAGGGATTTATCTTGAAAGATCTCCCTGCTCCCTGACAATAACTAGCAACAAACATAGATAACTCCTGCCTGTGCTTTAGACTTTTCACAGAGAGCTGCTGAGCTGCTGTGTGTCCCTGCCGAGGAGCTTCAGACGTGTTTAAGAGTGAGGACGTTAAAGGCGGGGAAGCAGAGTGTGCTCAAGCCCTGTCCCCAGGCCGAGTGCAGCATGAGGAGAGACTGCCTGGCAAAGGTCATCTATGCCCAGTAAGAATGAGGGTTTGATCATCAAAAAACACAGCAGAATGTGATAATGCTATGTGGAAAGTGCTGATCATGCACTTGCATAGTTTGATTTTGTCCCAGTTGTCACCAAACATTAAAAAGTGAAACCCTTTTGTCTTTTTGTTTACAGTAAACAATGAGGAAGATATGTCTGTCGGTTTATATTTGGAGTAAGTGTGTCACTTTTTTCCAACAGATTATTTGAATGGCTGGTAACATTCATCAACAACAGCATATGTGCAGACGAATCCATGTGGTGCAACTTCATAGGTGAAAGCATTATTGTCTCTTACGTCATTGAATACACGTTTGTCATTTTTGCTCCAGTTCCTTTTCATAAGCTCACGCAGTCCTCTCCTCCCTGTGATCTCCAGGAGTTCTAGATGTGTACGGCTTCGAGTGCTTCCACATCAATAACCTGGAGCAGCTGTGCATCAACTACGCCAATGAGAAACTGCAGCAGCACTTTGTGGCCCATTATCTCCGAGCTCAGCAGGTAGCGTCCATCACTTTTCTGTTTTCATTCAGAGATCTCAGCAGTTTCTGTGGTAATCTGCTTAATGTGGCGATGTCCAGGCCTCCGACATTCAGGATGCTTCTTCAGTCAGAATCTGTGTTGATGAAAAACAGACCTTTTGTACTTGTAAATATTTATGTTTATCTGTGCTTCTACCAGGAGGAATATGTGTCAGAGGGGTTGCAGTGGTCTTTTGTCAAATACCAAGACAACCAGAGCTGTCTGGATCTTATAGAGGGAAGTCCTGTCAGTGTGTTTTCTCTTCTTAATGAGGTATGCTTTTTTTTTTTTTATTATGAATTATTATACTCATTTTGTAATGCTAAAAATAACAAAGACAATATACAGCTTGTATAACTTACACAACCATAACAATACAAAAGCAAAACAAGCAAGCATTTTACTGTTTAATATGTACATTGATTTATTATGAAGTGCATGTGTACAACTTTTTACATACCTGTCCTATAGGAGAGTCGTCTTAATCGAGTCTCAGACACAAAGACATTCAGAACTCGTTTGGAGAAAGAGCTCTGTGGTAACGCCAACATCAGCTGGGACAAGTTCAGCAAGGAGCCACACTTCACTGTGGCCCATTACGCTGGCAAAGTCAACTACCAGATACAGGGCATGGTGGAGAAGAACAAGGTGTGTAATGAAAGCCTTTAAATTGTGTTCAGAACGTTGGCAATCAATCTCATCTCCTACTGGATTTGGTTTTTCAGGACCCAGTGCCACCAGAGCTCATCAGCCTGCTTCAGAAGTCTGACAACCCCCTGCTTCACCAGATCTTCACTGATAAGGAAACTGAGAACCCAACTAACAAGGGCCTCAGTAAAGTCACTGTGGTCTCCAAGTTCAAGGTGGGAATCAACTAAAGCCTTTATTAGCTGGTTGGGGGCTGTAGAGCTCCTCATGGGAGGGTTAAGTCATGGCACTGATGATGTTAATGTCTGATTGTAGAACTCTCTGGAAAGCCTGATGAGGATCCTCCACACCACAACTCCTCACTACACTCGCTGCATCAAACCGAACCCAGACTGCAAGCCGCTGACCTTCCAGAAGGAGGAGGTAGATGTTCTGCTGTTCTCCTCTCCAGCAGTACCACAATTATTTCTTTCTTCACTAAAGGAAAGGTTTTATATGGGTCTTTCCTGTCTGCTGCCAGGTTATCATGCAGTTGGAGGCCTGTGGGATTGTGGAGACTATTCATATTAGTGCTGCTGGCTTTCCAATAAGGTGAAACATTTTTCCTTTTTCGTCTACTTTTAATCTTAATGTATTGATTTGTTTCTCTTGGACTTAAGGTTGACTTGTCATTTCTGTTTTATAGAATTCCTTTCAAAGACTTCATGCAACGTTATGGACTGATTGAAAAATATTCAAATTCCATGTCAGGTAGTTGTTGCGTTGGTAAGTACAGTTTGTTGTGGGATCCACTTTAAGTAAATTTTGCATATGTATAAAAACAAGACTTTCTAACAAAATTCGCAACTTCTTATGAACTTTCCTGGTAAATGCATGACTTCTGACTATCAGAGCTTGCTTTGCATGTTGTGTCGTGTTTTTCTACTAATTCTTGATCATATCACGCCTCATCTTAACCCACTGTTCAGTTGCTTTTATCAATGCTAGGGGCTCTATGTATGACAGTGTTGGTTCATCTGTCGGTTGGTCGGCCCATCCGCCACTTTGGTCCAGACTGGAATATGTAAACAACTACTGGATGGATTGTGTACAGACATTCATGGTCCACAGAGGATGAATCTGACTTTGGTGTTATAAAATGACAAAAACATAATCATGTGAATTTTGTCATTGTGAGCAGTTTAGCTGCTGACTTTAGCATTTGATCCGAAGCAGCAGGGTGCCTTAAGATGGCCTCATAGAGCTGCTAGCATGGCAGTAAACTCTTAGTCTTGTACGAGTGTTCAAGGATCCTGCTCACTAATGAATACTGAATTCTGCTATATATAGTCAGGTGTTAAAGAGACATTGAATTTGCAGTAATCATATCAATGTCTGTGGAAACTGTGCTGTTGATTCTAATGGATTTATCCGTGCTCTCATGCTTACCCACTGAACAGATCGTACCTCACCTGACTGTCATGCTTTCAAACAAACACTATGTGGTAAAACGGCTCTGCCTTTACTTGAATTATGTCTCTAGAGCTTCACTCCAATTCCTCTTTGTCTTAGATGTGGAGACTGACAGCAACGGGATTCTTCGGCAAGAGGTAGAGAAGCTCCTGAGTGTCGTGTTACATAAGGCGTTTGACCTTGACAGTGAAAAACACAACTCATGGGTTCACTGCGGAAGGACTAAAGTTTTTCTCACCCAGTCGATGGTCAGTCTTTAAATACACAGGCATCCTCGCACATGATTTAAATCTGGTCATATTGTACTTAACTAAAGTTACTTATCAGGCCTTATCAGGGCTCCGGTCTTTTTGGGAGTACTGACCTGCCTGGCTGTTGTCTCACAGTTAGATTTGCTGGAGGATCAGAGGAAGAAGATCCTTTCTCGGTGTGCCTTTTCCATTCAGTGTTGCTGGCTGCGGTACCAACAACGCAGACGCCACGCCCGCCAGCAGGCTGCTACTCTGATCCAAGCAGGTAAACTCTTAATGCCTTGACCAGGTACCGCTAAGTGGAACCAGAAGAGCTCTCTGGCCCGGCTCCCACTGTGTGAGTCTGTTGACTGTGACCTCACTGTCTGGCCAACAGAAACCAGCTGGCAGTCTGTACACACTGTTTATCCCTTCAGCAGAAACAGAAGCTACCACACATAGAAGCTCATCTGATTAACTGTTAATGACAGATGTTCTTTTGATACTTCCTTCTCAGTGGGAGTACATACACATTTCTTTCCACAATGCACAGATTGAGCTTACAGAATGAATAGCGTGGTTATATGTTAATGAGTTTTATGCCTCCTGCAGCGGTGCGGTCCTGGCTGGTCAGGAGGAAGGTCCAGAAATGGAACAGAGCCGCTGCAGTCATCCAGAGCACCTGGAGGAAGTGGAGGGTGAGATTTGGAATCGGAGATCGGTCCTAATAATGCAGCTCAATGTTGTCTTATTTAATGCATCTTTCTATTGACTTTAAAGGGGAACACCACCGACTTAATGCATCAAAGTATGTTTACAGGTGTTGTGGAGTACCACTGCATATGTAAAGCCTTTTTGGCTCCATAGGGAGCTGTGCAAAATCTGATAAAATTGCCTCAAGGGATGTCACATCAGTCAACTGTAGTTGGGTTAGCTGTAGAAGACTACAAGTTTGAAAATGAAAGAAATCTAGGGGTGTGAACTTACCAGACGTCTGTAGCTCACTCATCTCTGCCTCGTGGCACGAGGCTACATTAGCCGCTACTAGCATAACACATTTAAATCTCCAACCAAACTGTCTGTGGTTAAGTTGTATTGTGGGTAGTGTAGGCCCGGTTTTGACCATAAAGAAGAATATAAAATATAAAAGGTTCTGCTGTGCCTGGTAAATCAATGTATCCTTTTTGTGGCAGGCACTATTGAAATCCTTGGCCGAGGCCGAACTGGATGACGCGAAGGACCTTGTGGAAGAGGACGTGTCAGCATTAAACCCTGTTATCAGGGAGCGGGGCTCTGTGCAGCTCGCCAACATCCAGGAACCTGTCACGGTTCGAGGATGGCCCATGGGCCTGGCTCTGGCCTCCGCCCCATCCATCACCATGTCTCTGACAGCCACAGGCTTCCAGAAGATGATGTCTGTGATGGCCTCCCTCAACCTGCCCTCCAGGAGAGCGGAGTATAAAGTGGAGACCAACCAGTACACAAAGGGGCTCGCCTCCATACGGGCTCAACCTAAGGTGAGGGCACAGCCACGCAAGTTCTGTTAAATCTTAAGTTTTCATCATCTGGATGATTTTAATGATTGGTCATTTGAGATTCAATTTTTCTTTTCTACTCAGGGATCTGTAAAGATGCACTATCAGCGATCTCCACTCCTCTATGCTGACAGGCAGCCAGACATGAAGACTGATGTGACCGGGTTCAACGAGATCCTGCTAGAGAAAACTTTGTAAGAGTTCCCTCTCTGCAGAACACTGAAGACTGATTTCATGGACACAGATCGGGTACAGTCGGGCACAGAGGTGCTTTTGCAGTGAAGCAGCTGCTCTTCCATAATCTGACACAAAGGGAACACATCTGGTATTTAAGCCGAGTGTATTTGTGTTAAAAGTGATCATTTACAGCTTAAATTTACTTTTTTAAGAATGCCAAAGTTTATCTCACTCTGTTATACAAGGGTGCAAAAAACTGCAAAGCCTGCACTCTTGCGTAATAATATTTCATAATGCAGTCTGCTGTGAACCAGACCATCTTATGAAAAATCCTCTTTCAGGTCACAGGGACTAATTCAGAATTTCAGTCAGTAGACTGCAGAATCACAGACCTTCCACATCTGGATAATGCAGAGACGATCTTGAGTTGTGATCATGATGATGTCATTGCAGGACAAGACAGTAATTTTTAAATGAGACCTGGAATTTTATGGCACAATCCCAGCACCTTTAAACAGAGGACTGCAGGTTTTTGCCCCATTGTTGCCTCTTTGGAACGTCTGACAGTTGATCAAAGTATTGGGCCTTTGACTTGTGCCTTTCTTAAAATCTACACGCAAATCACAAATGGGATGTTAGTATATGTATTTATTTATGGGTGACTATTTACGTGTGCTTCCATAGATTTATTGTGGGTGTGAAAAACATCGGTGATTCAGGTGCACATATGATTGCAGATGTCAGCCCAACATCCTGCATTTATTCTCAGTGTGATTTATGTGGGGGGGGGATTAATTAAGCAAATATTGCACATGTAAAGCACATATTGCACATTAAAACCACACAGTAACAGACTGACACATTACTCATGTGAAACAGGAAAAGGATGAACCCAGGTTTATTCAAATTGCTGCTCTTTTCTTGATAAAGGTTTGACTGAACCACTTCCTATGTGGACTCTAATCTGCTGCATTCCAAAGCATCAATGTTAGTACTGTATAACATACCAAAGTCTTTTTTACACTAGTGCTTTCTGTGGAAGAACAATTGTGTTATTATACCCAACAGGTTTTATTATAGTCATCATTTTAATATTCAAAACATCTTTTTGCTATCATGTTATAAAATATTGTAATTAATGTAACACTGTTTATCATCCTAGCTCCTGATCCAACACTATTACCTACAGGGACAGCATATAGTACATCTTCATTTGCTCACTAATTATTCCTTTTTTAACCTTTTCAGCTTAAATTCTCTTTAATGTGTCTGAGTCATTATGACAGTCGAATTGGAAATTCACTATATCGGTGGTAGCGAGGGATCAATGCACAACAACTTGAATTTTGTTCATATTTAAATGTTTTGTGGAAATAAATGTCTGTTATTAAATTTTTTAGGTAGTTTTCCTTTCACCTAAACTTTTTACATGTGGTCAGCCAGTTCACAAGTGACTTCAGTTAACTACACTGTAAAGCTCTTAGTGTTAACAGAAAACTGATACAGTTTCAAAACATTTCAACGTTTATTTGAATATTATACACAAACGGTAGCATGACATGGCACAGGAAGTTAGATCAACAAAAATGATAGTAACTACACAATACGCGTAGCACAGTGAGGCATTTTATATTTAAAAAAAGGGCACCATCTGATAGGTATGGTTTTACAAATCAGCTTCATTGGATGTAAAATATCTCTGTTCATTTTCTACAATTTTCAAACACTGATCTGAAAATTCAACAAACAGAGGCTCCTGCATGGCAGTCTTCATTACATCATATTTGCCGTCTGCACTGTCAACAGAGCGTAATAACTGTCTCAGATGGGGGTTGCAAAGAAGATCCCTCAGCTCTTTTGACTGACCTGTAGAAGAAAACATTAATTACCCAACCAAACTTTTTTTTTAAATGTATATTATGTGGTCGTTAGTAAATACAAGTTTCAGATAAAGGAACATTTGACAGGTGCTGCTACTGCCAATAGTGTTGAGAAAAACTGAAGGGTTAAGAGCAGACAAAAGGTAATGCTGGATTTATACCTAACAGCTGGAGCCTCTGCAGGGACACTTTGTCAGTGATGTCATTCTCATGCAGAAGATCCTCAACAGTCCACGGCTCTGCAAAGACAGCGAAGCACACGGGATCAGAAAATTGGACTCTGTTACTATTTCGATCACTTGATCTCACAGCTCATCTTTGCTGTGACTTAACTGACTACTGAAGTCACAATTAAATAAACTTAACCTTGACCACTTTAATTAGTAACATACCAGTGTTGAAAGCATCCTTGACTTCAGGTTCAATAGGTGTAGGCTGCTTAACAGGAAGGCAAGTGTCTATGGACAAAAAGGAGAAATTAGATGGTGGATCACTGTATGAGTGTGACCACAGGTTGTCTACACATTGTTTGTCTAAAGATACTGAGATCAAGCTCATTTACCTTTATGCCTTTTGTAACAGCCAAGTGAACAACTGTAAGAGGAAAAAAACAGTAAGCAATAATTAAAACTATTTATCTAGCAGCTCATAATGATAACTAATAGTGAATCATGGTAGCATCAGTATCATTGTGTATCTTTATATATAGTAACTGTGTGATCAGGACAAACTGCACCTTTAACTGATTATTCTACATATGGATTGAATGTATTAACAAGCAAAGTGAATGCTCAATAAAAGTCAATGGATTAAATAAACAATCAAAACAACTCGTTCGGGAGTATGACGTCAAATCGCGAATCGTTTTGACCTACGTGGGTTGCCGTCCCATGTGTGTCCCAAAATTGTTTTCACGTGTGACTTTAAGTCAGTGGCATGGTCTGTTAAAATGCTCCTATCTCTATTTGTTAAACTTGTAGTTACAAACGTCCCCATGTTTCACAGTCCTGGGAACTGCTGTCAATTCTACGTTCACAGTTACGTTACGTTACGTTGCGTTAGCTTTAAGGGCCGGTATATTTGGTATGTATTGTTTTAGTTAACGTTAGCATGACAACAGAACATTATTAGTACTACATTGACTATTGTTCTCTGTATTCTCAAATGTTTTGTTGTTGTTGTTGTTGTTATTTTCTTTTTTACATTTTCGAGCATTTAGAACCGAGCCAAACAAAACCAGAAGCTAACTGGAGGTTAGCTAACGTTAGCTAGCTCGCAGACTTATTTAAAGTTACTCACTATCTTATGTTGCAGGTTGGACATCTGTATTTC